>NC_057797.1:302785384-303028825 GCF_018294505.1 Triticum aestivum
GTTGTGCTTTCAGATGGCCAACCGTGTTCAAAACCAAGTGGTTCGCCTGACCCGGTGCCTCGACGTGCCCGGTCATACTGCTATGTTAGTCCAGGTAATGATTGAGACGGGTTACCGTTGGTATCCCGAATACACCGTTGAAGAGCAATTCCGCAACTTTAATCAAAGCCAATATTTCTGCACCGTCAGGATATTTCCTTCTTATCCTGGATCTATCGAGCCCCTTCACTGTTCCTATGGACTCGGGGTTACTGTTGAGATGGTTGTGCAGGATGCTGCCTATTCCATGATGACCATTATGCGACTCCGGACTGGCATGCTTCGGAACACCGACTTCTGTTACATGCCAGCTTCACTTCCGGGAGCGCAAGGGTATCTTCAGGCTATCTATGCTAACTCCACTCAGGAGGACTCATTAACTCGTACCACTGCTGAGATGCTCGAAGATAAGGACCGAGAGAATCGGGCCTTGAGGCTGGAGCTTTTCAATACCCGTGCTGATCATTGGGCCACATTGACTCGGTTTGCACCTGCGGTGCAAGCTGGATGTATGGATACAAGGGATCTGTATCCTGTGAGATCAGCTCTGCCAGACATGGTGGATTGGCGTGATGTGGGAGGCATCGCCCCACCCCGTGGTCCCCGCAGGCCACCGTTTGTTGGTCCAAGACCTCATCCTAGTCCCTATGGTCCATAGGCTCCTCAGGACCGTCTGTTCCCGGATGGTCACGTTGAACTTCCAGGCTATGGAGGTGACTTCTATGAGGACTACTACGGAGCTGTCTGAGTTAGTAGTAGTATCACTAGTATTGTAATAGTTGTATCTTCACTGTCCTGCGCGACTGGTGGACTACGACTTAGTGTGTAATCAATTCCGGAGGTGTAGACAAATAATGTATAAGAGCTTGGAATGCCTCCGATGGGATGTAACGTCTTTCATCATAGTTGTACTATAGCCTGGGCTTCTACTAAACTATGTATGATGTGTATGACCGATGGTATATATATGGCAGTTTTATATTACCATGACATACGGATGAACATCTCTGCATTCCGTGTTATCCATTACATTCTGCACTTCCTTGCTAAGTTTGAGCCATCATTGTTTAAACCATTGTTTTGTTTTCTCCTAGGATGGTCAACACCCGCAGCAACCCTGCTGCCTCGGAGCAGGGGGAAGCCAGTGCAGCTACGGGTGAAAATCTGCCTCACCCGCCTTCTCTGGCCGAAGTGATGTTGGAGGCAGAAAGAAACAAGCGTGAGACTAACTGCCTGCTAGAGAGGATTGAACAGAACACTGCACGCCATCTGCGAAATGACTTGGTGTCAATCAATGACTTCATCAAGCTGTACCCACCAAAGTTTAACCATTCCGTCGAACCCCTCGACGCGGATGACTGGCTTCGCAGCATCACTCACAAGCTACGTTCTGCCAACGTAGCCGAAGCCGACAAGGTTACTTATGCTGCCTATCACCTCGAAGGCCCTGCTAGCCTTTGGTGGGAAAACTTCGAAGCTATGCACCCGGTCGGCCAAATCACTACTTGGGCTGAATTCAGTGAGGCTTTCTGTGAGCATCACATCTCGAAAGGTCTCATGGATCGCAAGAGGGAGGAGTTCTGCAACTTCACCCAAGGAAGACTGACTGTGGATGCATATAGTCGTGAATTTGGGAATGTGGCACGCTATGCCCCTGAAGAGGTATCTACAAATGCTAAGAAGCCGGCAAGGTTCCGCAAGGGACTTAGCCCTGAGCTTCGCCGCGATCTCCATCTGCACGAGTGCACATCCTTTCAGAAGTTGGTCAATAAAGTCATTAGTGCTGAGACAGGCCAGACTGATTATGACGCTTCACGCAAGCACTCCCGTGATTTTGGCTCTTCATTCGGCTCTGGAACTCAGAAGCACCTGGTGTGGATTCCAAGCACGTCACTGCCACCCAGGTTCATCCCGAGGCCATCCTTTGAGGCGCCTCGTCCCAACCAGCAATTTGCACCGCCCAAGCCCTATGGTGGCCCCGCTACTAATGCTGCTCCACGCCCCACTGTGGTGACATGCTTTAAGTGTGGAGAGCCGGGTCACTATAGTCGAGAGTGTCCCCAGAACAACAACCCCATTCAAACTGGAAAGTCTGTTGGCCGTGGTAAGCCCGCGGGAAAGACATTCTACGCCAAGCCGGTCACTACCACCCGTGGCCATGTCAACTATGTTTCAGCCGAGGAGGCTCATGAGGATCCCAACGTCGTCCTTGGTACGCTCCTTGTTAACTGCCATCCGGCATCTGTTCTTTTCGATACTGGAGCATCTCATTCATTTATATCTGAGAAGTATGCTCGATTGCACAACACGACATTCTGTGACATGCCCACTTCCATGGTAATTCAAACTCCGGGTTCCAAATGGCAAACTTCTATAGTAAGCCATGGGAACGAAATTCTTGTCGATAGACTTGTCTTCCTTGCATCATTAATAGCTCTCAAGTCCACGAACATAAACATCATCTTGGGTATGGACTGGATGTCAGCTCATTATGCTAAGATCGATTGTGCCACTAGAACCGTTCAACTTACTCACCCATCGGGCGAGACAGTCAATGTCTTAACTCGAGTGGCCAAGCGCCAGCTTTACTCCCTAAATGCCAACCCTCATCTAGACCTTGAGGATGTTCCGGTAGTCCGAGACTTTCCGGATGTCTTTCCAGAAGAACTGCCAGGTGTTCCACCTGACAGGGATGTTGAGTTTGTGATAGACCTTGTTCCAGGAACCATTCCAATTTCTAGAAGACCCTACAAGATGGCACCCTTAGAACTAGCCGAGCTTAAGAACCAAGTCGATGAGTCCATGAAAAAGGGTTTCATACGTCCTAGTTCCTCTCCTTGGGATTGCCCCATCCTCTTCGTTAAGAAGAAGGATGGAACGGATCGAATGGTTGTGGATTACCGACCTGTCAATTTGGTCACCATAAAGAACAAATATCCGCTTCCCAGGATCAACGATCTTTATGATCAGCTCGCTGGATCCTCAGTCTTTTCCAAGATGGATCTGAGGTTGGGCTACCATCAAATCAAAATCAGAAACGGGGACATTCCCAAAACGGCCTTTGTTACTCGTTATGGCCAATACGAGTACACCGTTATGTCCTTCGGTTTAACCAATGCCCCAGCCACCTTCTCCCGGTTAATGAACTCAGTTTTCATGGAGTACTTGGATAAATTCGTCGTAGTATACCTCGATGACATACTCATCTACTCCAAGAATGAAGAGGAACATGCCAAACATCTAAGGCTGGTATTGATGAAACTTCGAGAGCATCGCCTTTATGCCAAATTCTCCAAGTGTGAATTTTGGTTGCCAGAAGTGACCTATCTAGGCCATGTAATTTCTGGTAAGGGTATTGCTGTCAATCCCGAGCGACTTCAAGCCGTCCTTGATTGGACTCCACCTGAGACGGTCAAGCAAGTTCGGAGCTTCCTTGGCTTAGCGAGCTATTGCCGCCGCTTCGTCGAGAATTTCTCCAAGGTTGCTAAACCTCTAACTGAACTCCTCAAGAAAGATAAAAAGTTCGAGTGGACTCCACAGTGCAAGTTCAGCTTTCAGGAACTGAAAAGACGCCTGACATCCGCTCCCGTACTGGTACCACCAGATTTCTCAAAGGACTTTATTATCTATTGCGACGCCTCGCGACAAGGACTAGGTTGCATACTCATGCAAGATCGTCAGGTAATTGCGTAGGCTTCATGGCAATTACACCCACATGAGGAAAATTATCCCACACATGATCTAGAGCTTGCAGCTGTAGTCCATGCACTTAAAACTTGGCAACATTACCTTCTCGGTAATCGTTGCGAGATCTTCACCGATCACCAAAGTTTGAAATATATCTTCACCCAACTAGATTTGAATCTCAGGCAAGGACGTTGGGTTGAGTTGATCTCAGATTACGACTTAGGAATAAACCCCGGGCAAAGCCAATGTCATGGCTAATGCGCTAAGCCGTAAGTCCTATTGTAACAACCTGATGTTAGAACAAAGTCAACCATTTCTCCATGAGGAATTTCATCAGCTAAATCTTCACATTGTTCCTCGAGGATTCCTATCCACCCTGGTGGCGAAACCTACCATTACGGATCAGATCATCAAGGCACAGAAGGTAGATCCAGGAATCTCCCATATTAAGAGAAACATTAAGAAAGGAGTCGCGAATTGTTTCTCCATTGATGATCAAGGTGTTGTATACTTTGGGAATCGCCTAGTGGTTCCAAAGGCACGAAACCTGAGGCGGCTGATCCTTAAGGAAGCTCATGAATCCCCTCTCACCATTCATCCTGGTAGTACCAAAATGCATCAAGACCTACACCAGAGGTTTTGGTGGACTAGGATGAAGAGGGAAATCGCTCAATACATTGCTAATTGCGACGTTTGTCGTCGTGTTAAAGCAGAGCATCAACTGCCTGCTGGCACCCTTCAACCTTTGGCTATCCCTGAATGGAAATGGGATAAAATCAGTATGGATTTCATCACTGGGTTTCCCAGAACCAAGAGAGGGAATAATGCCATCTTCGTCGTGATCGACCGACTTTCCAAAGTAGCCCATTTCCTACCTGTTCGTGAGAGTATCACCGCTAGCCAGCTAGCCGATTTATACATCTCCCGAATAGTGTCTCTTCATGGTGTTCCATTGCAAATTAACTTAGACCGTGGGGTCTCTTCACCTCTCGATTTTGGGAAACTTTCCAAAATGCTATGGGAACTCGTCTCTCTTTTAGTACCGCCTTACATCCTCAATCAAGTGGTCAAGTAGAGCGAGTCAATCAAATTCTAGAAGATATGCTCCGAGATTCTCTCATCTCATTCGGAATGAGTTGGGAGAAATGCCTTCCCTTCGCGGAGTTTCCTTATAACAATAGTTATCAAGCTAGCTTAGGCAAGGCTCCTTTCGAAGTTCTTTATGGACGAAAATGTCGAACGCCTCTTAACTGGTCAGAAACTGGGGAAAGACAACTCTTTGGCCCGGATATGATTTAGGAAGCAGAAGAGCAGGTTCACGTTATTCATGAGAAATTGAAAACAGCCCAATCTCGTCAAAAGAGTCAATATGATCGTAAACATAAGCCTATGATTTATGAAGTCGATGAGAAGGCTTACCTTCGGGTTACTCCGTTAAAGGGAACCCATCGTTTCGGTATCAAAGGAAAATTGGCTCCTCGTTACATTGGACCCTTTCGCATTCTTGCCAAATGAGGAGAAGTTTCCTACCAATTGGAACTACCTCCGCATCTTTCCACAGTTCACGATGTCTTCCATGTTGCACAACTCAGGCGTTGCTTCGCGGATCCTATCCGTGGAGTGGACCACGAGACGCTTGATCTACAAGATAACCTCTCCTATCGGGAATATCCCGTTCGTATCCTTGATCAAGCCGAGCGTACCACTCGACGTCAGAATATCAAGTTTCTCAAGGTTCAATGGTCACACCATTTCGAGAAAGAAGCCGCTTGGGAAAGGGAGGATCGTCTTCGACTCGAGTACCCCACCTTCTTCCCGCAAGATCCTAAATCTCGGGACGAGATTCTTTTGAGTGGGGGTGAGTTGTCACACCCTAGCTAGTTCAAGCATTAGAGTGTGCATCATGTTTAAATTCCTCTTAAATTTGAAATGGGGAAAGCAGAAACCCCCAACACCCCCTGGAAACAACTAGGGTTTACTAAAATTATTTTCAATGAACCTGAAATGCCCTTCTAAAAAGTTCATCCTCTTTGTCTTGGGTTAAAACCTCTGGCAAAATTGGTGCACAATTTTCTAGGTCAATAGAAGGTCATTGAATTAAATCATAAGTATTTGAATTTGGGCATTTAAATGCTATAAAATAATTTAAATGCTCAAATAATTCTGGAAATAAATGTTTGCTGTTGGAAATATTCTAAACAGAGCCCAAAATTATTTTCAGGATTTTTGGAAACGTTTTAGTATTTTAATTAAAGCCCAACATTTGCAGTTAAATAGAAAAATAGAAACAAATAAAAATAAAAGAGAGAGAGAGAGGGACGCTACCTGGGCCTTACCTGTGCTGTCCCAGCCCACCTGGCTCGGCCCAGCCGACTGGCTGCCAGTCGTCGTCCTCTCCCGCGATGCCCAAGCATGTTCCTCACCGCCGTTCGCCGTAGACGACGCCAGAGCCACCCCCTCGCCCCTCCGACAAGCCAAATCGCTCCGCCACGACGCCCTCGCCCTCCCCACCGAGCCACGCTTCGCCGGAGGCCCTGCATCGCCGCTATCGCGCCGTCTTCAACCTCGGTACCCGCCTGACACCGTTCATCGATTCGCCTCGCTCCGGTCGCCCCCGAGCCCACTGATCTGCTCATCGACCTCCCTGTGAGCTCCGCCGCTTTTCCCCTCTTCTTTACCACGCGTTTATACCCTCTAGGCCATAGTTCCACCATGGCTGAAGCTTGTCTCCGCTCGAGCTTGTCGCCGGCGTCGCTCCGGCGACCATCTGGCATCCCGTGCTATGCAACGTGCTTGCCGCATCGCGTAGTGCCTCGCTAGTGCCTCAGTTTCCGTGTTTGCACGCCGCAGCCCAAACCCCGCACATGGCCGAACTCCGGCCGCCGCCTTGGAGCTCGCCATCATTGTCTCCGGCCACCATAGGCCCAGCCTCCACCACCACTAGATGCGCGCCTGCAAGAGATCTCCAACGAGCCCAAGAACGGCCTCGCACGTGCCCTGTGGGCATTTTCCGAGCCGTGCCACTGTCTCGGGCCTCGCCGGCGTCGAGTCACCGACGGGATTAGCCCCGCTGACCAGGGGTTTGACCCCAGTTTGACTCCCCTGAGTCAATGACAAGTGGGCCCCCTCTGTTAACTAAATCATATTAGTTTTAATTAAAAATAATTAGCTTAATTAACTACTGACACGCGGGACCCACCAGTCAGGTTTGACCTGGACGTCCCCGTTGACCACTGACGTCACCCTGACGTAATGCTGACGCAGTAATTAAATTACTGGATTTATTCTTTAATAGGAAATTCCAGAAAATAGTCAAAACTTCTAAAAATCATAGAAAATCAACCATAGCTCCAAATGCAAAGATTTATATATGAAAAATGATCAGAAAAATTCAATCTATCCATCTTTAATGGTTTCATGCATGACAAAACAAGTTTATCTTGCTGTTTAAGCAGAATAAGGAAATGTACTATTAAGGCCATGTTTAATGAGCTAATATTTGAATCTTTAATTCAAATGAGTTCATTCCTTTCTGTTATAACTTGCATTAGGCCAAGACACATTCATACTGCCATGTCATAGCATGCATCATATTGTTGCATATCGTCCTGTGTTGATGGTGTTCCGATGTGTTCTTCGTGGTAGGTTCTGCCTCCGAGGATATTCACGAGTATCCAACTGAAGGGCAGTATACCACTACCACTCCATCAGGCAAGCAACCCATTAATCATTTTGATACAAACCCATGTTCTCGCTTCTGCTTTGGTTTACTGCATTAAGACAACGCGATTCAAACTGCTGTGTGTTACGGTAGTTGAACCCTTATCCTCTGCATGACGTGTCATTGCCACAGTAACTAGATGAAACCCACTAGCATGTGTAGGAGTTGATTGAGCCATGTATGTGATTCCTACCTTGCTATGCCTGCTATGCTTAGAGTTGTGTCAGGTCTGGTTCATCTGGGTGATGGGCTAGAGTGAAATGCTTGTGTCGGTAATATGAGGGATGTGTTGAACATGTTTTGGTAAAGGTATCGATGAGAGGCCATGTAGGAGTACATGGTGGGTTGTTTCATTGAGGCCGTCCATAAGAACTGAGATCTGTATGTGTGATTGAAGATGCAGTTACTACCGTACATTGGGCCCGAAACCAATGGACCCTCTCGGCTTCTTAATCACCCTAGTACTCTGTCCAGGAGTTGCAAATAGTTTCTGGTGTTTGTAGGTTATGTGTTGGCGGCCGTGCGTAGCGCTGACCCTAGGGGTGGGCTATGTTGCGGTAGATACACCGTGGCACGGTGTACCGAGTCACCCATTTGGTGTCTCGGGAACCCTGTACACATCGTTCGGGGCCGTATGTGGAAACCTCGGCCGGACTCCCTGCGGATGGAACCTGGATAGGCGTTAAACCTGGACTAGAGACTTAAGTGTTTAGGTAGGCCGTGGCCGACACCCTTGCTGGGCTTCTGCTTGAAGGTTGCCGAGTACATGTCGTGTAAACAACGATAAGTGGTGAAAGTGTGTATGAAGAAGTACACCCCTGCAGGGTATAAAACTATTCGAATAGCCGCGTCCGTGGTAAAGAACTACTTGGTTGCCTATACAGTTCATAGACAAGTTAATGGATATTACTAAAAGACTCAAGATAAGTGTGAGTACCGAGGATGGCCCTCTCGTAGGATGACGAGGGAGGATCCTCGGTGGAGTATTGTGTTGGTGAGTAGTGGACTCGTGTGCGAAAACTGTTTTACTGGTGGAGTTCCGTAGGATAGCTTAGCTAAGAGTCAAAGTTGGCTTGCTGCATTAAGCCCACCACCTTCTTGAGAATAAGCATGTATAGTAGGTTCTGATATAAGACTTGCTGAGTACCTTTGTACTCATGTTTGCATAATTACTGTTTTCAAATGACAACACCGCCCCCTCCGATGGGTTCTACGTAGACCTTGATGTCGACGAGTGACTAGCCACCCAGGTGGTGATCCTGGCCATGGAGGGCCCTATGTAGATAGACAGGCTTCGAGAAGCCTTCTTTCTTCTAGAGTCTGTACTCAGACTAGTTGCTTCAGCATGTGCTTGTATGTTTGTATGACTTGAGTGTCGGGTCATGTGACCCCTATCTGTATGAACATGTTATGTATGGCTCCCTAGAGCCTTTAAATAAAGTACTTGAGTTGTAGAGTTTTGTTGTGATACAATGTTGTATGTACTCATATCGGGCATATTGTGTGTATGATTGAAATGCTTGGTATGAGTGGGATCCGACAATCTAGTTGTTTATCCTTGGCAGCCTTTCTTATGGGGAAATGTAGTCTAGTGTTCCTCGAGCCATAGTAGTCCGCTACAGCCCGATACACCGGAGTCCTGCTAGCCCAGCACTACTGTTCAGGACACTTGATTGGCCAGCATGTGTTTCACTTTGTTCCTATGTCTGTCCCTTCGGGGAAATGTCACGCAGTGACTTCCGGAGTCCTGCCTAGCCTGCTACAGCCCGGGTTCCCCGGAGTCCTACCTAGCCTGCTACAGCCCGGGTTCCCCGGAGTCCTGTTAGCCCAGTGCTACAGCCCGGAATCACTCGTTGATGACCGACATGCTCGATGTGATTCATGTATGCCTGTCTCCATAGGTCTGTGTCTCTTTGGGTTCACGACTAGCCATGTCGGCCCGGGTTCTCTGTCATATGGATGCTAGAGACACTACCATATACGTGAGCCAAAAGGCGCAAACGGTCCCGGGCCATGGTAAGGCGACACCCGTGGGATACCGTGCGTGAGGTCGCAAAGTGATATGAGGTGTTACCGGCTAGATCGATGTGGCTTGGAATCGGGGTCCTGACAAGAGCCTTGCCGGGGCCTCGTGGGTATCTTTGGCAAGAGCCTTGCCTGGGCCTCTTGGGCATCCTCGGCAAGGACCCTTGCTGTCGTCTTGTTTCTTGGTTCCTATCTAGGCCTCGCAGGCCTTTTGTCTTCACAAAGATCTGTATGCCACCATGGAGGCGCCTCCCGGGCCTTGGTTCCAATGTTGTCGACGCTGTCGGAACTCTTAGGCTCAAGGGTGGGGCTATGCTAGTGTTGGGCAAGTTGCCGCGGGAAGACTCTTGCCGAGGCTACACAAGCTTCCCCGGCAAGGCTCTTGCGGGGGAAAGCCCACCTTGTCCCTCTGCTTCTCGCGCCTTCGTCTTGGCGCTGCTCTGGTATTCTTGTGTCTTTGCTTCCTCCGCTCCGCCAAGCGTGGCCGCAGGCGTGTGGCTGCGACTACCCACGCACAAGTAAAGTGGTACAAAAAGGACCCCTATTTTTGTACACCTACTTTATTGAATGTCGACGCAACATATTTCTGTCCTGAATTCTGTTATGCAGGCAAAGCCGAAAGATGTTAAAAACATGAATTGGTGTAAATTCATTGCCGACTTCTGCATGATGCATTCTCAAATAAGATGCACCAGAAGGGTTGTCGCTTGCACCTAATGGTATTTTCCCCTACTCTTATTCAAATGCTCTTAACACGGTTCATTCTTTCCTAAATCACCATTGCAGTTGTTCATAGGAGGCAACTAAATAGTTTTGCATTTGGCATCTCTATTTGGCCATAATCTGTCAACCCTAGTTCGACAGAGCTTTTAACAGATTTTTTCTTTTTTATGGCAACCATGGTTGATCGTGCATGGCAACCATAATCATTTTTTGTGACTTTACATGCCAAACTGAAGTTTGTTTGATCCATGGCAACTGTAGTCGGTGTCTACAAGGCGATTTGCATTTTTCTATAACACACATAGTGTTCACTTCCTATATTCATGAGTCCCCTTTCGTTTTAATTAGTGATACGTGGCAAACATAAGCTCACGCCCATGGCAAATGTTTCTTCTTTCTTCTTCTTTTTTGAACTTGTGACTCAAGGTAGACTGTGTTGCCAATGACATTTAAACCGTAGTCATTTTCCTTTTCTTTTTTCCTGCATTTTTATCTGTTTTCTTTTCCTGCACAACACCGATCATTGTCATATTCTAATTTACTTTCTCGCTTTATTGTGTAAACCAGCTGATGTACGTCGATCGTCTTGATTTGTCCACTGTCGACTTGTAACACCCCGGATATGACTTTCCCAATTTGTACTCCAACTCTTGCCGTTTCCGGCTTTAAGTTATTTTATTTTCTCGGGTTCGGGTCTTTGTCTCCGTGTGTTGTTGTCGTTGTCATGCATCTCATATCATGTCGTCATGTGCATTGCATTTGCATACGTGTTCATCTCATGCATTCGAGCATTTTCCCCGTTGTCCATTTTGCATTCCGGCGCTTCGTTCTCCTCCGGTGGTCATTTCTACCTTTCTTTCGTGTGTGGGGATTAAACATTTCCGGATTGGACCGAGACTTGCCAAGCGGCCTTGGTTTACTACCGATAGACCGCTGTCAAGTTTCGTACCATTTGGACTTGCCAAGCGGCCTTGGTTAACCGAGGGACCGAAAAGGCCTCGTGCGTTTTGCAGCCCAACACCCCTCCAAGTTGGCCCAAAACCCACCAAAACCCTCTCCATCATCTAGAGCGTTCGATCACAATCGCGTGGCTGAAAACCGCACCTCATTTGGACTCTCCTAGCTCCCTTTATGCCTATTTATACACCATCCTCTCGAAATTCACGGATCCGCTCTTCCAAACCCTAAAAAATCCACCTCGCGCCGGCCGGACACGTCCATCCCCGGCCGGACACATCCACCGCCGCCCGCAGCCAACCGGGGCGCGCCATGTGGCAGCAGGCGCCCCACATGGCTGCCGATCCCGCGCGGGCCCGCCGAGCCCGTATCCGGCCCCCGCGGCCCACTTGCCACCCGCCGCCGCCCGGTGCTTCTCCTCCTCCGCGCCGGCACCTCAGGGCTGCTCCGGTCGCCGCGCGCCAAAACCGGAGTTCTGCCACCCCGCCGCCAAGCTCACCGTAGCTCCGCCGCCCGTGCCCGACATCGACCCCGCCGGCTGCGCCGCCGTCCGGCCAGCTCCGGCGACGCCCCGGCCATCTCCGTCCTCGCCGGCCCCCCCATCTCCGTCCTCAACCCCGGCCGGCTCCTGCGCCTACAGTGCATCCCGACGGTTCTCGAAGTCCGCGCCGCCCAGATCCAGATCTGGAAACCCCAGGGGTTGTTTTTTCCCTAAGTCCCTAAATATTTTGCTATGTTCGTCATGTCGTAACTCCTCATCCATAACTCCGTCATGTTCACCTTAGAGAGCACATCATTTCATTCCATTGAATCATTTTCATTTGAGTTCATCTTGATGCCCGAAATGCTATTGGAAGCGTGCTACTTGAGATAATTGTCAGATCTGCTGCTCCATTTAGATATTTGTCATTTTTGCCATGATTTTTGTGTGCATGCTATTCCCATGAGCTCTACATATGTTTTGTTAAGGGTTTTGCCATCTTTCCATAGGTGCAACCCATGTATTTTTGTGATGTGTGTGGTGACTAGCACAAGCTTGCAAAGTGAGGCACTTGGTAATGCTGATTTCAGGGACTTAGCAATTTCACTAAGTCCTTGAGCTGTTTATCTCATGTTGCCATATGTTCATGTTATTTCCTAGTGATCCGTGCCACTTTTGAGGATGATCAGTAAGGATGTTTTGTTAATCTTGTAGTTCTCTATCCATCCATGTCTTTGTTTGTAATTATGGATCACCCTAGCTTGAGTCAATCGAGCTCTACTTTTGCTACTTCGTGAATCTGGGCAGATTGTCTACTTGTTAGCGATTTTGCCGATGATGTTGTAGTTGATCCGTGCATGCTATGCTATTGTTCTTGGCATGTCTAGCTTGAATTTTGTGTATTCTTGATGTATGTATGCTTAGCTTGTCACGACTTGCTCCGTAGTGAGTGCATCGAGCTCGTAAACATGCCTACTTGATATCTGTTTTTAGCATGCTCCAGTTTTCACTAAGTCTGAGAACTGATTATGTTTTTGCCATGTTCACATGATTGCAATTGTGTTTTCTGATCCCTTTTGGTTGAAGGTCACTAAGGGAATTTTGTTAAGCTCTTTGAGTAGCTCCATTCCATGCTTTACTTTGCCATGTTCAGGTCTTGTAGCATGTAGTTTTGTTGCTCCAAAGAGTGCTATCTGATCTGAAATTCCAGACAAGTGTTAATTTCACTAAGTCTGAAATCTGTTGGCCATATGCATTTTTGCCATGCTTGTTTGAACCTGTTAATGGATGAATTGGCCATAGCTCAGTGCTAGACTTTTGTTAAGCATCATGAATGCATCCCTGCCATGTATTTTTTTGTCATGTTTGGGTGTTGTAGCTTGTTCATCCCTTTGCATTTAGATGGCTACTTGCTGTAAATCGCAGACCGATGTCATATTTGAATCGCTTGCCATTTCCAAACCGTAACTCTGATTCTGGCGTTCTTGATATCGTTTTCAAGTGATTACATCTCATATTTCCAGTGGCACACTTGGATTCCCAAGTTGAGGCCAGGTTCATGCATCCTTTGTCAAATCTTGCATATGCATCCCGCATAGGATACCATCCTTGCATTCTATTGTTTGATCCTTGCACGTGGTTGATTGTGTCCTTGTTGCTTGTTTGTCTTGTTTGGGTAGAGCCGGGAGACGAGTTCACTAATGAGGAGCCTGTTGAGTTTGCTTTCGAGGATCCATTCAACTCTGACAACTTTGCAGGCAAGATGATCATACCCTCGAAATCACTACTATCTTTGCTTTGCTAGATGCTCGCTCTTTTGCTATGCCAATGCTACGATGCCTACCACTTGCTTTCAAGCCTCCCTAATTGCCATATCAAACCTCTAACCCACCATGTCCTAGCAAACCGTTGATTGGCTATGTTACCGCTTTGCTCAGCCCCTCTTATAGCGTTGCTAGTTGCAGGTGAAGATTGGAGTCCGTTCCTTGTTGGAACATTATTTACTTGTTGGGATATCATTATATTATCTTGTTATCTTAATGCTTCTATATACTTGGTAAAGGGTGGAAGGATCGGCCTCTCGCCTAGTGTTTTGTTCCACTGTTGCCGCCCTAGTTTCCGTCATATCGGTGTTATGTTCCCGGATTTTGCGTTCCTTACGCGGTTGGGTTATAATGGGAACCCCTTGACAGTCCGCCTTGAATAAAACTCCTCCAGCAATAAAACTCCTCAAGGGTCATCTTATTTTAAACCCCCCCGGGCCAGTGCTCCTCTGAGTGTTGTTCCAACCTAGAGCACCGTGCGGGGCCGTCCCTTGGCAACTTGGGTTACATTGGCTCCCGTACGCTTAGCTTATCCGGTGTGCCCTGAGAACGAGATATGTGCACCTCCTATCGGGATTTGTCGGCACAGCGGGTGGTGTTGCTGGACTTGTTTTACCATTGTCGGAGTTGTCTTGAAGAACCGGGATGCCGAGTCTGATCGGAATGTCTCGGGAGGACGTCTATTCCTTCGTTGACCATGAGAGCTTGTCATGGGCTAAGTTGGGACTCCCCTGCAGGGATTTGATCTTTCGAAAGCCATGCCCGCGGTTATGGGCAGATGGGAATTTGTTAATGTCCGGTTGTAGATAACTTGAACCTTAACTAAATTAAAATGAATCAACTGAGTGTGTTACCGTGATGGCCTCTTCTCGGCGGAGTCCGAGAAGTGGACACGGTGTTGGAGTAATGCTTGCGCAGGTTGCTCTCTAGTTTCTCGCTCGCGTCTTGCCTCCTCTTCTCGCTCTCTTTTGTGAACAGGATAGCCACCATATTTTTCTAGTCGCTTGCTGCAGCTCCACATATTTACCTTGCCTTACCTATAAGCTTAAATAGTCTTGATCGCGAGGGTGCGAGATTGTTGAGTCCCTATGGCTCACAGATTACTATTACACTAGATGCAGGGCCTGGTGCTTCCGCTCCAGATGACACGCTTGAGCTCAAGTGGGAGCTCGACGAGGACTCTCAACGATACTATGTTTTCTTTCCTGATGATCAGCAGTGGCGCCCAGTTGGGGGTGATCGGGACGGTGTCGCATGTTGGGTTATCTTCTATTTTGGCGCTGTAGTCGGGCCATGAGTGTTTGGATGATGTAATGCTATTTATGTACTTGATTGACGTGGCGAGTGTAAGCCAACTATGTTATCTCCCCTTTTATTATCTATATTACATGGGATGTCGTGAAGATTGCCTAACTTGTGACATATGCCTTCAATGCGATTATGCCTCTAAGTCGTGCCTCGACACGTGGGAGATATAGTCGCATCGAGGGTGTTACATGACTTTACTGAGATAGGAGGTCCGCCGCCTCCACATAAGTTTGTTGTCTCTGCCTGGACTTATGATGCAGTCAAGGTTGTTCTTGCCACATAAAGGATATCTGATACAAAATATGGGAAACTGCAGGTTAGTTTTGTCTTCTTTCTTTTCAAATTGGGGAATATATAGCGTATACAGCATGGCAAATACTTTTGGTTCTGCGCGGGAAATGCACAACACTTTACTTGGCATCCATATTCCATTTTGTGCACTCAACTTTGTCTGTGCATTCCATTCCACCACCTCACCGCTTTAATTATGACTAACAACTCATAAAGAACTTGGCAACCATGGTTGTCTGCACGTGGCAACCATTTTTGTCTCCATACGGCAACTCTGCCATTCCCCCTGAAACTATTTTTCCTTTGCAATCCATGGTCGTAGTCACCGCCACTTATTTCTTTTGACATATTTTTGTTTTTGCTATTTTTCAACTGATGCCCAAGCATGCCATAGACTATAGTGTGTTTGGTGGGCCACAAAACTTTGGCAAGTGGATGGATGTGCATTCAACTCCATCGTGTTCCATCGAGGTAATCAAGCATGTTTTTTTGAATGATATTTTCTTGCATTTGATTTCTCTTTATGGATTTCTGCCTTCTTTTTATTATGCACATGTTTCTAATGTGTTTGGGAATTGTTACTTTTTGTTTTCTGATCAGGCAAGGGCACCTCTTGAGTACCTAGTCAGGAAGTTTGCTTCCAGCATGACCAACTTGCTTGGGAAGTTGGTCGAGGGTTGGACAACACTGAATGGTTCTGATAGCGACGTGGTTGCGAGGCAGTTCACATCAATTGTTGGAGAATGGACACATCGACCAACTAGTTGCCGTGGCCTGTACGACTACATCAGCTCTCGGGAGCTTCCTGACAAGCAAGAGGAGCGAGTTGGGGATGGCTTCGGTGGCGTGGATGTTGGTCTCAACAAGGACGGTGACGATGACATGGAGAATGTGCCACATGACAGTGACCATGACGATGACAAGAATGCTAAAAGGTGCACCGAATGTTCCTCTACCAGAGGGAGGCATTGATCCAATTGTTGCGAGAGATAGGGGGGTTTTTCTCTCAAAGAGGGACAAGGCTCCAGAGGATGTTGGCCAGGGCTCTGTTGGCAAGAGGTGCAGGACCGATCCCGTAGATGCTAGGAGGAGGTTCGATGTTTCTTTATAGTTTTACTTGTTCTTCCTTTTTAACAGCCTGACTTTTTTCATTGCTATGTGCGCCATAATTTTCGTGTCTCACACTTGGTTATATCTTGCATTTTTTCTCTCATTTTCCATTTTTCTACGTGTTGTGAGGCGACAGCTGGTGGACGATCAGTTAAGCAGAAACAAGCACCCACGCCAACCCGTGTTTCTGCCCGGTTGAACAAGGGGGCTCCCGCTGCTGGTGCCACCACTTCCACTAGGTCGTCTCCTCGCACATCGACGTCCAACACCGTGGATCCTGTTGTGCATGAAGACTTGAGGAAGACAATCAAGAGGTGGGTTCTCCCTATTTTTTTAGTGCCTTAATGCTAATTTTGTTTGATGAATTCTAAATCATATACAACTTTTTACTTGACCCATTTTTGTGGAAACTACTGTCTGCCTCTCATGGCAACTGTCTAACTTGCCACATGGCTAATCCTATCTGTCCCACATGGCAACTGCTGTGTTATGATCTAAATTTTCTTCATGGCAACTCCTGCTTCTTCTGCATGGCAACTGCTTACTAGACCACATGGCAAATCTTGTCCACTCATATGGCAACTGGTAGCTTCCACTAACTTCAACCGCTTGCATTTCATGTGGGTTCATCCATACCTTGTTTTGAAATGGCAGCTCAGACATATCACACATTTTCATTTTATGATGACTACCGTGGCAATTATTTTGTTCCTAGTGCTCACCTTTTTGTTCTCTTCATGTGTTTTTTCGAATGGTTGTCTTATCATTCGATACATTTTTTTGGACGCTGATGTCTACCACACGTGTGGCATCTAGGGGGGTGTGTTGCATGCCCGTGTGGTATCGACACAGCCCCGCCCGCACGACGGTGTCCGGGCGCACCCAACCACAGCCCGCATGTCCGGTGTGTGGCACGATCGCCCACACGTCCGTGCGAGCGACGCCACGGCCTGCACAACCTCTCGCGCCCCGTGGTCGCTATCCACCTGCGAACCACAGTGCCACCGTCCGTCATCGCCTCCAACCTCTGAATCGGCCAATCTTCCCCTACCTCCATCCTCTTCCTTCTCTAGTTGCCATGGTAACCAGAACAGATCTCTAGCGCGCCCCACCCCATCGACGGAAAATGTGGCAATGATCTAATAGGTCGTTCTCCTATCTCCTCCTCCTTCCCCTCCTTCCCCTGGGCCCAATAATTTCACTTCCAGATTACCCACGTAGATGGCGACTGGATCCACACGTTCATGGCAAACACACCATAGATTTGTGTCGCATGTATCTACAACTAACATGAATTCCGTCCATTCAAGTTTATTCCCCTTTGCCCTCCAATGAACACAAAGTCTGCCATGTTCTAGCCTAGATCTGATCTAATCTTTTAGGTTGGGTTTGCTACCAGTAGGTGCTCGAGAAGGTTGTGTAGGATTCACTAACATCAGGGTAGAAAAGAGAAATTTGGGCGGTACATATGGAGGGGGAAAATTAGTTGCCAGCTATCTTTGTTGTTACTTGCCATCATGTAATGTTGGTTGTTGCCAGCAGTTCAACATGATAGTTGCCATCCAAATTGTAGAAAGGGTGAATAAATATGCATGCCGTATCAACAGAAACGCATGGCTACGATGCTTTCTGACATGCCATGTTGTATGGGTTGTTTATGCAAGAAATGTGATAAGTTTGCCGTGTTTCCTTTTATGTTGAAACAACAAAATGCAATTCTAATAGTAATGCATTCTTGTTTATGAAGTGACACTACTGGAATCAGCTACTTTGCCCTCTGCCAGCTCTTTGCCATCATCCACCGAAAAGCAGATGGCAAAGAAATGGCAGACGACAAAATAGGCCTTTGCCATCTGTCGGCTCTTTGCCATCAGCTGGCTGACGGCAAAGAGAGAGGTGCCCCCCGCCCCCTACCCGTTTAGAAAAAACTTAACACCCCACCTCTTTGCCGTCTGCTAGCAGACGGCAAAGAGAGATAAAGGCAGACGACAAAGAGCGGCGGACGGCAAAGAGCAGACTAACTAACGGCCCCCACCCCCCCCCCTGCCCGTTACTCTCTCTTCTCTCCCTCTCTCCTCCCCGACGCTCCGCCACCAGATCCCCACCCACCGCCGCCCCCGCCGTCGCCCCCGCCTCGCCGCCCGGTGCCGCCCCCGCCCCCGCACCCGCTTGGCCCGTCGCCCCACCACCCCTCCGCCCCCACCCCACCTGCCGACACCCCTTCACCCCGCCACCCGCCGGTGCCGCCCCCACCACCGCCCCCGCTTGCCCCGTCGCCCCACCACCCCTCTGCCCCCACCCCACCCGCCAACGCCCCGTCGCCCCGCCACGGCCCCCCACCACCGCCCCCGCTGACCGTCCCATTGCTCCAGTGAGGGACTACTTTTTTTCTTCTGTTTTTTCATTTTTTTGCTGTTTAATTGTTAGTGCTAGATTGTGTTAGTGTTAGTATTAGAAAAGAATTAGAAGTAGTAGAAGGAGTAGAAGAAGGAGAAAAGAAAAGAAGTAGAAAAAAGATGAAAAAAGAAAAAGAAGAAAAGAAGTAGAAGAAGAAGAAAGGAAGAAAAGAAAAGAAGTAGAAAAATGATGAAAAAAGAAGAAGAAGAAAAGAAGTAGAAGAAGTAGAAGAAGAAGAAAAGAAGAAACGAAAAGAAGTAAAAAAGTAGAAAAAAGATGAAAGAAGAAGAAGAAGAAAGGAAAGAAGAAGAAGAAGAAGAAGAAGAAGAGAAAGAAAGAAGAAGGATAGATGGAAACACACCGACCCCCTGACCCCGACACCCTGACCCCCTGACCCCAGCACCCCGACCCCGACACCCCAACCCCCTGACCCCTGACCCCGACAACACACCCCGACAGGACACCCCGACACCCGACACCCTGACCCCCCGACCCCGACACCACAACCCGACACCCTGACCCCGACGCCACACCCCGACACCCCACCCCCTAACCCCCTGAACTCGACACCCCGACCCCCGACCCCGAAACAACACCCCGACCCCGACACGGCACCCCGGCACCGACACGACACCCCGACCCCTGACACCTCCCGTAGAGGTGTTCTTTGGCCTTCCAGAGGCCGACGGGGTCATATATTTGTGAATTATTAGTTAGGTCATATATTTTTCGATTTTGTTATGAAAAACATCATATATAATTGTGTTTATCGGGTAGATTTAAATGTGCAGTTGTTTCATCACTGCGAGGTTTGGTGTTCAACGACCTCGCCGTGTGTTTGACGAGCTCTGCACCTTCGTTCATGGGTGAGCACAAATGACATGTCCTCCTCCCCCATGAATTATTTGCTCTGTTTCGGTGTTTGTGCTGATGAAACTTGATAGCTAGCTATATATGTGTCTTGATCATCGGTATATGTAACCAATATGCGTCTCCCATTCGAAAGCGTCTTAGTTATAAATATGCATGCATTTGCATATTTATAAGCTTGATTCTTTCGAATTGTCCAACGCTATCCATGGACAGCCCGAGTATGTGTAGATTGGGTTCGTTTTCCCATATGCTTTGCTCCGGATCCGACGCATAAATTTCGTCAGTGCCCCCCCTGTTGTTCTCCGGGTACACATCCTCTCTGTTTATTGCAAAGAAGTGTATCAGGAGAACAACGGGGAGGTGCTGCCGAAATTTTGCGTCAGATCCAGAGCATTGCATGGGAAAATGAACCCAATCTACACATACTCGGGTGGGATTAGGACCTATCATTACCTATTAGAGTGTAGGTTGCATGGACGTAATAAATTTGACAAAGTAGATCCACTAATGAATATATACATGGTGAATTACATATATAATTGTTGTGTGTCCAGTAGCTCTGAAAGTCAAGATGAGTGATCGTGCATGGATGTATACCGGTCACACTGGTCAGAACAAATGGAGCGCTGAATGGTTCACAAAAACCAAGGGGTTTGTGCAAGCCGCATTTGCAAATGGCCAGAGGAAAACCTGGTGCCCCTCTTTCTGGCGCGGCAATTGGGAAAAGAGGACAGAGGCTGAAATGGACAAACACCTGCAGAAGAGTGGTTTTACGCCCGATTATATGGTGTGGAAATTTCATGGTTAGTCTACCCAACGTGACCGAGTTGAGGTGGATCGTCGTTGCACTGACAAGCATGGTACCGGGATGCAAAACATGGTGCAAGACTATGATGATGCTCGGGATTCGGACGAGGAGATGGAGGAATCTGCAAAGGCCTTCAATGAAATGTTGGAGTCTTCAAAACGTCCGCTCCACGAGCACACTGAGCTTTGTGAGTTGGATGCCATCTCACAAGTAATGGCTCTGAAGGCTCAGTTCAACTTGGGCAGAGAAAGCTACGACGCAATTATGACAGTATTTGGACGCTTTCTAACCAAAGGCCATGTAATTCCTACAAACCTATACCAGTCGAACAAAATCCTCTGTGCACTGAAGATGCCCTATGAGAAGATACATGCCTGTGAGAAAGGATGTGCCTTATTTAGGCTTGACTATGCAGACTTGAACTATTGTCCCATTTGCAAGTCTTCCAGGTATATTGTGGTAGACAACGGTATGGGTGAGAAGACACAGACCAAAATCCCCGTTAGTGTTGTTCGGTATATGCCAATCGTACCAAGACTTCAACGTCTTTTCATGGTCGAAGAGACGGCTAGACAGCTGACATGGCACAAAACAGGCAAAAGAACCGAACTAGATGCAGATGGGAATCTGATGATGGTACACACATCGGATGGTGTTGCGTGGAAAAAGTTTGATGAATTACATGCTGACAAAGCGGCAGACCCGAGGCATCCTCGAGTCGGCATCAACACGGATGGGTTAAGTGTGTTTGGTATGACGACAGCTCAATACAGTTGTTGGCCGTTATTTGTCTTTCCACTCAATCTCCCCCTCGGACAGATTATGCAAAGAAAGAACATTTTCCTAACATTGATAATTCCAGGGCCCAACTATCAGGGGAAAAATATGAATGTGTACATGCAGCCGCTTAAGGACGAATTGCAAGAAGCCTGGGATAATGGGTTCAAGACATACGACGCCTATAGCAAACAGAACTTCATAATGCGTGTCTGGTACATGTACTCGACGCATGACTTGCCGGCGTATGCGCTATTCGTTGGCTGGTGTGTGCATGGAAGGTTCCCGTGCCCCACATGCAAAGGAGCTCTTGAGTTTCTTTGGCTTCAGGCCGGTCGCAAGTTTTCTTGCTTCGACATGCATAGACAGTTCCTGGATCCTCACCATAAGTTCAGGAAAGACAAGAATAACTTCATGAGAGGTAGAGTTGTCAAAAACTCTGCACCACCTGCATTGACAGGCCAATAGACCCTGGATTAGTTAAACTCTCTCGAGCCAGATCCAGAGCGTCCAGGGTACTTCAAGGGGTATAATTCTAAGCACGCCTGGACTCACAAAACATGCTTATGGGATCTGCCTTACTTCAAAGACCTCCTTTGCCCACACAACATCGATGTGATGCACACCGACAAGAATATCGTCGAGGCACTTTTTGGTACATTGTTCGTCATGGATGGGAAGTTAAAGGATAATACTAAGGCTAGAGTCGATCTGGAGGCTATTACTGGCAGAACTCAGCTATTTCTTCCGTGTTCTTTGTGCGAAAGAACTATCGCCTGGCGTGCTAGAAGAAATGGAAGAGTTGGCGCCAGAATTGATCTGTAAGTTAGAGAAGATCTTTCCACCGGGCTTCTTTAATCCAATGCAGCATTTGATTTTGCATCTCCCTACCGAGGCAAGATTGGGGGGCCCGTGCAAAATCGTTGGTGCTACCCAACTGAGAGGATGCAGAAGACGCTTCGTGAAAAATGTAAAAATAAACGTAGAATTGAAGCATCGATGGATGAGGCATTCATCACTGAGGAGGCAGCAAACTTCATGACAGCACACTACGAAGCCAAAAATCGTCATTTGCATAATCTGAAGCCTCGGTACAATGTTGATGACCCCAAAAAGGGTGGATCCAACCTCAGCCTATTCAAAGGGAATCTCGCACCAGCCAGTGTTTCAAATCCAGTATCTTTGGATAATGAAGAATGGCGGACCATTTCATTGTATATCTTCAACAACCTGATAGAAGTGCGGCCGTACATCGAGTAAGTTCTCGGTACATTGTTTCACAACTTCTATTTCCTTTGAACTGCTCTTATTCCTGGATATTTCATACAGTTGATACATCGCCGTATTCTCGTATGGAGTGCTGATCGAAAAGGATTCCGTCGAAGAGTATGAGCTTCTCGCAAAGCAAGGAGGCGGCTATCCCAGTTTCATCTCTTGGTTCAAACAAACAGTAATTCCTATTAGGCAATTTCATTTCATTCGCTAATTTGTGCATAATGCAACAATCCTTTGATATTAAACTTGTAGGCTAATTCAGAGTCTATGGACGCCGAATTGAGACAAGTCGCTAATGGTTTTGACTATAAGGTCCGTTCATTTGACAAATACGACATCAACGGGTATCGCTTTCGTACCTATGGCAAAGAGCTATCTATGGCCGACCGAAAGTCTACAGATTGTTGTGTATCTGCTATCAGCGAAGGAGGTACCGAGTATTATGGGAGAGTTGAAGCAATTTATGAACTTCTATTCTATGGTGAAAACCAGCCGAATGTCGTAGTCTTCAAATGTTATTGGTTTCAGCCGAAGGAGACTACAAGGACTCATGAATTAATAAGGGCTAGTTGAAATCAACCAAAGCAACCATTTAGATGTTCCTGATGTCTATATTACGGCTCAACAGGCGACCCAAGTATTCTATCTACCGTGGGCCTGCGAAACTAATCCAAATCTGAAAGGTTGGGATGTCGTTTATGAAGTGCTGCCACGTGCTAGACTTTCTCCCCCAAAGGAAGAGGATTATGAACCTCACATTAACCCAGACACATATGAAGGAGAATTCTTCCAAGAGACACGTCTTTCCAAAAAGCATTTCAAGAACCGCTATACTTCACCCCAAAACATTGAAGTAGACAGCGACAACGAATCCGACATCATCCCAGCAGAGGAACAAGAAGAGCCGGAACAAGAAGAAGTTACTTCTGCAGATGACCTGTCAATGCTTGACCGATTACGTCAAGGTGGCCTTGCACATGTTGATGCCACTGAACCCTATGAGTCCGTCATTGATTATAGTGATGATGATGATTATGCTTTTATTGATGATACTGATCGAGATTATTAGTAGTGTCAGGTATTCAATTTTTTTATGTTGTACTTGATGATGATACACTTAAGTGATATACATATTATTATTCATGTCGGTATTTTTTTATGTTGTACTAATTTCATTTATTCTTTGGCATGGCAGGTGTTGAAAGATGGTGGGAGCTGGTCGGGAGCGCGCCGAGGCCCCTTCTTCGTCGGCGCGTGGTGTGAGGTCTTCCATTCCACACGCACCTCTCCGCCGAGCGTTGCTGGACAGTATGGCTACACCGCCGGGCCCTTCTTCGTCGACCGCGGTGCCCAGCAGGGGACAAGGTAAGAAGAAGAGAGGAGGTGGAGCACGTGGTCGTGGGAGAGGAGGTAGGGTGACTGCTACGGCGCCTTCCTCGCCGCCACCCCCACCTATTTCATCGGAGCACGTGACTGCTAGGGTGGACTCGTCCGAGGAGGAGGCTACACGGACTCCGGTCCACGAGCCTTCGGTCCACGGGACTTCGGCCCACGAGCCTCGGGTTGACGGGCCTTCGGCCCACGAGAGTTCGGCCCACGAGACCCCGGAGGAGCACACATCTGGATGGGGTACCCGGCCGGATCAGCCTGAGGAGCCGAGTGGCCATGCTGATGATGGCGGGGAGCCGACTGATATTGAGGAGGAGGGGGCACCATCTACCAGCGTGGTTGTACACAGCTCTCGTCCGTGCCAGCGACCCGCGAGCAGAGGTGGTTGATTTTCCCTGATGGGGAGAGTTAAGTGCATTTAATATTTTTGTACCTTCTGCATTCACCTTTCTTCAAATAACTAATGTGTTGGCCTTGTCATGTTGCAGGGGTTGGGACCACCATCATAGTGTTGGCCGGCCCAACTCCGTCCTTGGAGTTCTTTGTCAGCAAAACTTCCCGGGGTTTGTCATGTTGCCTGGTGAGGGTCGGCTTGTAGAGCTTGGATTGAGTTGGGAGCACTACTTGGCTGCCTCGGCCCCGCGGGTGAGATTATCGACGGTGTCTTGTGCAAGACAAGGACACACATGGTGATCAGAAACTTCAGGGTAATTTCTCCTTTACACAATTAAAAATCTTCAACTAGCTAGTTATTAATTGTACTAATCAATATTGCCTCATTTGATTGCAGACATTCTACAGGTGTGAGGAGGGATACGAGGAGGAAGCGGCAAAGGTTATCGATAACGTCTACAAGCGCCTACTACAGAACTTACGGCATGAGGCTCGGGTGCAGGCTATTCGAGACTACTACGGCTCGCGTGGTATCAAGAAGACCAAGACGGCGTGCCGTGAGAAGTTCTTGAGTAAGGAGAAGTACATGAAGGTAATTCTTAAGGCCTTGTACTTACTTCCTTCATTTAGTAATTCATAGCCGTAGCGCTCAAGTTTCTATTTGCTAACTTAGGCCCCTCTGAGATGGTGTGCGGATCGGATGGATTGTTGGGAGGTGTTGGTCAATGAGTGGTGCTCAAATGAATGGCTAGCCCTCCACAACGAGGCCAAGGACAAACGTGCCCAAATGGAAGGTGTGCCACACTATCAAGGCAGCTCCAACTTATTTCAGTTCAGGTGAAACTGGGTATGTGGTTTTCTTCATGATTCATGCAATTCATTCATCATGCTAGCTTTAGCCCTTTAATTACTAACTAACTTTGTTTCTCTCTTTCAGGCACACTACAATAAGGCGGATAAGGTGTAAGAGGTGTGCGACCTGTATGCCATAGCCCACACTGGCCCTTACAAGAAAGTCAAGGCATTCTCTGCGTCTGACCTCGATGATCCAAAGAAATTCACCAACATCTCCTCCCACGACAAGCTCGTGCAATATAGAGATCAGGGGAAGGCGAGGAAAGGGGAGGACTTTAATCCGAGCCAGGTTCTCATTGATACAGAGCTGCTCATGATATCTGGTGGCAGGAGGTCCCATGGCTCCATAGCCATGGGAGATGTACTTATCCGTTGTCCTAGCACACTCCCGGAGATCAAGGCGTGCTAGTCGAGCTCCGCTCCTGAGATAAGGCCTCGTGAACGGCCAGTCCAACTCGCCTTCAAGGTTAGTTATATGTACTCAGCTATCTTTCTCCATTACATTGTGTGCGCTTCCATCAATGATTACAAATGGTCATGTGAGTGGTGTTGCAGGCTGCTATACAGCGTGAGAGAGATAGAACAGAGAAACTTCTGGCGGAGGCGGCGGAGAGGCAGAGGGAGTTGGAGGAGAGGACGACAAAGATGTTGGAGGAGGAGAGGGCACGGAATGACATGCAGGCAAGGGCCATGTACAAGATCCTTGTGGTAAGTTTCTTCTGCAGATTAGCCAAAACATTCATGTAGTGTTTGTCTCATTACTAACTAGTATGACTGTGTTTGTCAAAAACAAATGTGCAGTTTGTGTGTGAGAAGTCCGGTCATACCGGTCCGCCAATGACAGTGATTGCTCCTAGGACCACGGTGAGTTTAATTTGAATGGACATTACTTGCTAGTCTTAACATTTGAGTGTCATCATGGTAACGAGATATTGGTAATGATCATTGGTGCAGCGTAACTCCAGACAAGCATAGCACGATCCTTCTCCAGCTACCGGCACGAGCCAGCCCCCTCCTACACCTCCATGATCACGGTAAGTTTCTCTAGTGTTTTGCTTAAAAAATGCATAAAGACCTAGACTTAGCTTTATTTCCTCCAATATGCTTACCATAATGACCTAGAGTTAGCTTCTTTTCCTCCAAAATGACTTAATAAGCTTACTGACCTCCAAAACCATCCATTTTACCTAAGTTAGCTCTAAAACGATTTTTACTTAGCTTACTTATGTCAAAAAATGGATAATTAGCTTAGTTAGCTCATAAACGATCCATTTTACCTAAGTTAGCTCTAAAATGACCCATTTACCTTAGTTAGCTTATAAATGATCCAGTTTATCCAAGTTAGCTCTAAAATGACCCATTTTACCTAGATTAGCTCCTAAATGATCCATTTTACCTACCTTAGCTTTAAAATGACCCATTTCACCTAGGTTAGCTCCAAAATGACCCATCTTACCTAGGTTAGCTCCAAAATGACCCATCACACCTAGGTTAGCTCTAAAATGATGCTTTTTACTAAGTTAGCTCATAAACGATCCATTTCAACTAAGTTAGCTCATAAATGATCCATTTCACCTAAGTTAGCTAAAAACAATCCATTTCACCTAAATTAGCTCTTA
This sequence comes from Triticum aestivum, assembly GCF_018294505.1. Lineage (NCBI taxonomy): Eukaryota > Viridiplantae > Streptophyta > Magnoliopsida > Poales > Poaceae > Triticum > Triticum aestivum. The sequence continues at coordinate 302,811,936 of NC_057797.1, forward strand.
AATGATCCATTTCACCTAAGTTAGCTAAAAAACGATCGATTTCACCTTAGTTAGCTGAAAAACGATCCATTTCACCTTAGTTAGCTCATAAACGACCCATTTCAACTAAGTTAGCTCATAAATGATCCATTTCACCTAAGTTAGCTCAAAAACGATCCATTTCACCTTAGTTAGCTCAAAAATGATTCATTTCACCTTAGTTAGCTCATAAACGACCCATTTCAACTAAGTTAGCTCATAAACGATCCATTTCACCTAAGTTAGCTTAAAAACGATCCATTTCAACTTAGTTAGCTCAAAAACGATCCATTTCACCTTAGTTAGCTCATAAACGACCCATTTCAACTAAGTTAGGTCATAAATGATCCATTTCACCTCAGTTAGCTCATAAACGACCCATTTCAACTTAGTTAGCTCATATATGATCCATTTCACCTAAGTTAGCTCATAAATGACATATACTTCTTGTTCTAATCTTCTTCTTGTTCTAGTCTTCTTCTTCTAGTCACCTATATATTTATAACTTTCTTATTTGCCATTTTGCAGATTTCATTCACTTCATGGAAGCTAGCTTGCTATGATGGAGTGCTTGTTTTTTCTTTGATGAAACTTTGCATTGTATCTAGCTTGCTATGATGGAACTTGCTATCTTGATGAAACTTTGCATTGTAATATGTGTATGGATGGAACTTGATGGAACTTGCTTATGTATGAATGGATGAAACTTAATTATGTGCTGCATATGTGATATGTTTGCTGTTAAATAGCCCTGTGAAATATATCTATATATGTCATGTATATTTGCTGTGAAATTTGTTGGATTAAAAAAACAGAAAAAAGAGCCAATATGCAGGCTCTTTGCCGTCTGCCATCGACGGCAACAGGCTCTTTGCCGTCAGCCGCGGACGGCAAAGAAGCCACATGGCAGCCAACTGTGCTTCCTGGGAGCTGACCCATTTGGTCAGTTTGCCTACAGTGGCAGACGGCAAACAGTAAACAATTTTGCCATCAGCGGTGGGTGGCAAAGGCCTGCCGTGTAGTGACGTCTAGCTGACATCATACGGCGGACTGCAAAGGCAGGATAAATTTTGCCATCAGCGGCGGACGGCAAAGGCCTGCCGTTAGCCACCTAACGGACTAACAGCGCAATTTTTGCCGTCTGCTACTGATGGCAAAGGCCCCTTTGCCATCAGCCGTGTAAAGCAGATGGCAAAGTAGCTCTTTGCCAGACCTTTGCCGGAGCCTTTTGCCGTCCGCGGCAGACGGCAAAGACCTTTGTCGTCCGCCATTCATGCCTTTGCCGTCCGCCGTGGCAGACGGCAAAGTAGCTGATTCATGTAGTGTGACTCAAAACACAGTGGGAGAAGCAGAAAAAATGAATCATGAAGACGGGATTGATCCTTGGATTTCTAGAAGGCCGCAAGCTCCCCTTTGGGATGCAATAGATTACAATCAACTCATTGTCGGAGGAACATTGCTGCCACTACTAGAGCAGTACACGAACATAGGTACGATGCATGATAAAAAAAGGAGAGTTGACATGTTTGTGGGCTTGAAAATGGCATTCTACTTATGTACTATAAAGTCATTGTTCGCAGGTTCATATGACACAACCACGCAGGCAGGGATACCATGGCAAGTTGCAACACAGGGGGCTATCATGAAAAATAGCATCCTAATGTTGTCAAAAAACTTGCAAGGATGGCAAGACTTACGAGTTTTTTGAAAAAATGCAGGACCATCATGCAGCACATGCCAATAGGCGGCAACTAGATACCTGCCATCAACGTCGTACATGTTGCGGACAATGTATTAGAAAAAGGAAACTAGGTGACATTGGTGTTTACGTGAAGTGATGAAAATTGAAAAAAAGATGACATTGGAGAAAAAATGATGGAAAGGGCATCTACCAAGTCTGGTCACCTGTATTTCTCACATGTGGACAACTGCGTGTGTCAAATTGAATGTATGACAGACAGTGGCCACAAGGTGATTGCACACAGTTGCCATGTCTTAACAGCTGTAGTTGCCATGTGTGAACAGTTGTAGTTGCCATGACTAAACAACTATGTTGCCATGTGTGAACAACTCTGGTTGCCAAGTGTGAACAACTACATTTACCATGATTGAACAACTACATACGCCATGTTATAGAAACTATGGTTGCCATGCATTGACCAACTGCACATGATCCCAGGTTGTTATGGTGGAACCACAGTAGAAAATGTCTCGTGGCAAGCTTCACCATTACAGGCCATTGGTATTGCATATACAACACACCAAATTGAAGTGACACACCAACTTTGATTAGCACATGCGGCACAACAAGGTAACTATGTGAACCAATAAAAATCGTGCATTTTCTTTTGTGGAAAAGCATTGGGGAAAGTGGATTTGTCACGGTGGTGGCGCAAACTACGATTGCCACCAAGTGAATATGTCCATTAGTCATTTATGATCATCTAGATTTTTTGATTACTGTCTGCATGCACATGCCGTTTGTGATTAACTACATTTGCCTTGTGGGCTTGTATCTAGAATACAAGTTTTGATGTTAAGATGCTGGTTGCCATGAATTGGCTACTGTAGTTGCCATATTTGGTCAACTATAGCTGCCATGGCTGAAAAACTGCAATGGCCATGCATGGCCATATGCAGATGCTCAAGGCTTGTATGTATGAATGATATCATGCCAATCAGATGCACCTGCTGTATTTCATTATGATGAATATTCCATTCAAGAAATACTGCCTACACACGTACCTTATTTTTTGTGGGAGCTTCAACTACAATCAACAGCAGCGCAGGAACATCTACTACGGGAACCTCAGAGCACACGGAAGGGGTGTTCCACGAGCAAGTCACTGATGCTGCCACAAACAACACAAAATCAGTGTCAGAACTGGCAATCATTGCAGCAATGACGACAAGCACACATGTGCACACCAACACAAGCAACACTCAAGCAGATGAAACAACCGCCAATACTAAAGTGAATGATGAAACTGATGACACAACGCAAGGGGAAGAAGAAGATGGAAAATTAGAAATCGTGCCACCTCAACCACCTTATGTTGGGTAGAGATTTGGTTCATTTGAAGATGCCAAGGAATACTACCAAGGATATGTGTTGTTCCATGGATTTGCTGTGAACACAGAATACCATAGGAAAATAAAAAAACTAATGAGTATAGCAGAGGTGAGATAAGGTGCTACAAGGCACGAAAGAACAAGAAGGGTAAATGTGTTGTGCATGTCGTGCTGGAACGAAAGAGAGGAATCATTCTTAAGACGGAATGCCCTTTCTGGATGAAGCTAAACGCAGATGGAGCATGGTGGGTGGTCACCGAATATGGCAAAGAACACAACCACGACCTCATAAAGAGGTTTAACCTAGTAAAATTTCCGAGCGACCACAGAGGATTCAGTCCCCATGAGAAGAAATTCATATGGTTGCTACATGATTGTAACATTGGTCCATCAAGTATGGTCCAAATACTGTCCCTGATCCAAAATAGGGATAGTAGTCTGAGTAGCATGCCCTACATACCAGCAGACGTCACAAACCTAAAGGCAAAGTACAGTAGAGAGTAGGTTGGCTGACATAGAAGATACAGTCGCCTACTTTGAAGAGAGAGCAAAAGCAGATCCTGATTTCTTCTGCAGGATAAGATTGGACGATCAGGACCGTGTCAGAAACATGTATTGGGTGGATGGTGCTACAAGAAGAGCCTACAGACATTTCCATGATTGCATTTCGTTCCATGCGACATATCTCACGAATATGTACAAGATGCCCTATGCTCCATTCATAGGAATAAATAACCACAATCAGTCCTTGCAGTTCAGTTGCGGTGTATTTTGGAACAAAGACACAGATGGTTACACTTGGCTATTCAAAACCTTCTTGGAGTGCATGGACGGACTTGCTCCGATGAACATAATTATAGACCAGGATTTTAGCATGTGTGCAGGCATAGAGGAGGTCTTTCCGTTGGTAGTGCACATGCGCTGGAGGTGGTATATTTTTAAGAAGGCTGAAGAGATGCTAGGACCATTGTTTGCTAACCGTCCAGAGCTACACAAGGCTTTCGAGTTGTGTGTGGACCACAGCTTGATGGTGGAGGAGTTTGAACGGAGCTAGACCGAGCTAGACAACGGGACACAACCTGTGGGAGAAGCGAATGTACTGGGTGCCGACCTACTTCATGTAGCGCTTCTTTCCATTTCTATAGACTACGCAACGCAGCAAGGGGTTGAATGCTGTTTTGAAGCGTTACATGAGCCCTGGCAACTCATTGCTGCAGTTTGCCAAGCAATATTTTGCTTTGCAACAGAAAATACTTGGATCTGAGCTACAACAAGAAGCAAACACGGCACTCAAGCAACCTAAATTGCTAACATATTTACCGATGGAGAGGCAGATGAGCAAGATATACACCAACAATATATTTAACAAGTAAGTGGATGATCTTACGATCTTATTTGCCATGTATGACACAACACATTCTACATTGAAAATGCTAAAAAAGTAAATAAATATGTTTGCCATATTTGCTGGTTTGAAGCTGACATGTATAGTGAACACGTGAATGCAAAACAAAATGGTAAAACTGCAATAAAAAACTATGTAGTTGTCAAAACAAATAATAGCTGCCGCTTGTTGTGAAACAAAGTGTAGCTGCCATTTTGAATGTGCTGTGGTTGCCATGTGGGATGTAGTATAATTGCCATGTATAATGCAAACTGTATTTCACATGTAAGATGAACTCATGTGCATTGAGAACAATATGATGCAGTTGCACTACCATGAAGACAGTAGTTGTCATGTAGAATGCAATGTAGTTGCCATCTTTGAACATGCTGATCATTTGAAAAAATAGCCCATGATTAGACTAGACGCATAAACTATAGTTGCGATGTGAAATAAACTGTCGTTGCCATGTGAAAGAAACTGCATTTGCCATGTTAAATAATCTTCAGTTTCCATGTTAAAAAGTCTGCAGTTGCCATGTGGAAACCAACAATACAAAAAATATGTGAAAAAATCTTTCTCTTCCATCGTTGATTTTAATACGTTTTCTATGTTGTGACCTACCTCAACAAAAGGTGCTACAAAAAAATATAAGAATTTAACAAGCACAAAACATGCAGATTCCAGGAAGATATAAAGCATGCCAACATGTACACAACTTACAAGGTTGATGAACATACCTTCAAGGTGTGTACTCTCATGGGCATGAAGAGCCGGACAAGGGAAGAAACTACTTTGTGAAGGCCTGAATAAATGAAGGTGAATACTACTGCCAATGTTGCAAATATGAGCGGTACGGGATTGTGTGATGCCACATACTCAAAATAATGGACATGCACGTGGTCACGCGATTGCCCCGCCATTTCATACGATGGCGGTGGACTTGGGATGCTGACGATGCATTGGGGCCACAAAAAACAACCACAGTTTTGGTTGTGCATGATGACAGACTAGAGGCAACCATGGACTCCGTGAGGCATGTTGTATTGACCAAGAACTATGCTAAACTAATAGATGAAGCATGCAAGAGTGATGAGGCAAAAAGATTGGCAGAAAAGCACAGGAAGGCCCTGAAAAGAGAGCTTGATGAGATCAAGAAGAGGAAGGCTGAAGAAGCCTTACACAGGTTCCCCCGCACCTCAAGTGTGCCTTCGTCGATGGGTCCATCATCTCAAAACTCGGAGGTAGGGTCTGGGAAGGGACATGCAATCTGTAAGCAACTGTGTAGGATTATAACTTGGGTGTTGGTGACAATTTTGTAACGTAGATGATCAAGGTTTAAAAAATGCGAGAATGACTATTGGTGGACAACAGAAATTGAAGAAAATGCCATGTATGCATGACTAAATATGCCATGTAGTTGCTACTAAATCTGCCATGCAGCTTCCACTGAATCTGCCATGTAATTGCTACTGAATTTTCCATCGCATAGATTTCCGTTTTTAGTCCATGCATTTTTTCCACACATATTGTATTATATAAATACTCTGTATGAACAAGTTGAAATAATCACGTTCGAAAACACGAGAGAGAACAGTCACTTATGAACTACCATGCTAACCGATACAGTTATCACTGCAAAGTCCCAAAACAAATGAAATGATTACTTGCATGCGTGATCAACTATATTTGCCATGTTTCGGGCATCATAAACGCATTCAAACTCCCAATTTGTACTCGCAATCACAAACACATGATAATAGTGAACATAAAAGTAGTTCTTGTCACACCTAAACAGGTTCAGATCCACACTTATATTAGAAATATTCAATGACACATACACGCCACCACTATATACTACAGCTACGGGGGATGCCGTCATACCATAGCACACGGACATAGTTTCAAAGAACAAGGTGATACCTTACATTCCTCAGCCATAGAATGTAAGGTATGCATGTGTATGGAGCATCACATGATCACTTGTACTTCTTGTTTGTGGATTTGACAGCTCCCTGTATGAAATATCGTGCTGAAGCCCGCGAGTTGAAATCTTCATTCATCAACTAGTTCCATGTATATATTTTACGGATCTCGATGACCATTGCAGCTGTGATCACATGGATCCATTGACCTTCCCACTTTGCAAGGTATTCCAACATGTAAAACCCGCAGTCATGCCTAGAACGAAACAAAACAAGTGAATACGTGCCAACAGAAACATGATAAACTTTGACGGAGAGGTGAAAAGGGATAAAATTGAGGTGGAGAACACATGAAAAAGATAGTAATTACCCGTTCTCTTGCTTCTCAGTCGTTACATACTCGATTGGGAAATGATTAATCTGGAGTTTTGAGTTTTCATAATGATGGTTCCATGTCTCTTTCAGGTTGTTGATAAAGAATTCAGCATGTGTAGTAAAGTCTTCGTCAACTCCTGAACGGATTGAATCAAGCACCTCAAATCATTGATTCCTCAGGTCAAGACAAATCGCGTACTGATGACCACACTTGTCATTCTAGTGCATGTAGCTGGAACATGGGGAACATGACCTGCAAGTAAAAAAGAGGAAAGAAAAAATAGAGTTCACATCAAAACAGAATGATGTAGTTGAAAAAATGATATGTAAAAATATTGCCAGATGTAGTAAGAGATATATGAAAAGGCAAGCATCAAGTGGCCAAAGTGCACACCTGGAAAAGGTTCGTTTGCCATGTTTAATTATAAGAAGTTGCCATCAGTGGGGAAACAAAGTTGCCCCATATTTTAAGTGGAGTTGCCACATAAGTTGCATTAAAGAGTTCCCACTTATTTTACATGGCAGTTGTTGCCACATGAAACGTCTGTCACGAACACTATGTAACCCACATATTAAGTATAACTACTAACAAAACATAGCATGGAAAAATAGGTACAACGAGAAGAAACACTCACATATTTCTTCAGTGTGAGCTTGAAATCACCATGCGCGGCAAAATGCTTCCTCGGGATTTTATGGTGGAAGTCACCATCCCATATTTTCTATGTCACACTGTACTTCATGGTCGTCTTGTCGGGACAAATGTCCACATGCTTGTTGACGAAGTCAATCCCACATGCAACTACATTCTTCGACATTTTACCAATAGGCCTCATAGACTCGACAAGATCACCCAGGTCGACGAATGTCGCTTCACATTGTATGATTTTGGTTCTGTCCAAACATGAGCTCTATGAAAATGATACAACATGAAAGAATCATGTCTACTAAAAAAATAAAAATAAACAACGCATGGCTAAAAGGGAAGAAAAAATTTGTAGACAAGCAAGTAAGGGGTTATGTGTGGACATTATGCTTTCAGCTCCTTCTTTTGCTTGTTGTTCACCTCGCATTTCCGAAACACTTGATGATATCATCTATTTGGGTCTGCTCCTTTGTAGCCTTAAAATCGGGCTCAAAGTCATCCACCGGTGGTGTGTGAACTACCCTCGTCTGCCTCACAGATCCAGGGGTTGCAGTTCTAACAGTATCCTCGGATACTGCCTCAGCAGGCATGTCAGAAATTGTTTTTCCCTGATTCTGTGAGGACCTGCTGTTTAATGCTTCCTGCTCAATCCTACGGTAAGCTTCTTCGAGGGATGGTGAAATCTCCTCAGGGGTGGCTGGAAGAATAAGACAGTGGGATAAGAAACTTTGGCACAACAAGTTATTATGCAAAAAAGTTCAAACTATGAAGTGTAAGTGCTGGTAAGAAAGTATCAATGTCAAATGTTAATTCGTAAACAAAGTTTGCCATGTGGAAAGGAAAGTACATTGCTGTCACCATGTGCAATGCAAAGCAATTGCCATGTGGCAAGAACTGCAGTTGCCATGCGCCATGCACTACACTTGCCATTTGGCAACAACTATCGTTGCCATGTGTAGTTCACTTCAGTTGTCATACGGCAACAACTGAAGTTGCCATGCACAATGAACTACAGTTGCCATGTGTCAACAACTACAGTAGCCATGTGCAAATGCACTGCAGTTGCCGTGTACAATCCATTTAAGTTGTTATGTGGCAACAACTACAATTGCCATGTGCAACTGACTACAGTTGCCATGTGATGTCGCTTGAAGCTACGTCGGTATTTCCCCAAAGAGGAAGGGATGATGCAGCACAGCAGCGGTAGGTATTTCCGTTAGATATGAACCCAAGGATATCGAACCAGTAGGAGAACCAAGCAATACAACATAAACAGCCCCTGCACACAAATAACAACTACTTGCAACACGACGTGTAAAAGGGGTTGTGAATCCCTTTTGGGTAGCGGCGCCCCAAGATGGGCAAACGGATGTGAGAGAGTTGTAAATATTGATAGATCGAACGACAAATAAATAAACTACAGCAAGGTATTTTTTATTTTTGGTTTAGTAGATCTAAAAATAAAAAGACAAATAAAATAGATTGCAAAGGAAAATAATATGAGAAAGAGACCCGGGGGCTATAGGTTTCACTAGTGACTTCTCTCGAGAAAATAGCAAACCGGTGGGTAAACAAATTATTGTTGGGAAATTGATAGAACTTCAAACAATCATTACATAGGCATCACGTCCAAGATTAGTAGACCGACTCCTGCCTGCATCTACTACTATTACTCCACACATCGACCGCTATCCGGCATGCATCTAGTGTATTAAGTTCATGGAGAAACAGAGTAATGCAATAAGAACGATGACATGATGTAGACAAGATCTATCTATGTAGAGATAGACCCCATCGTTTTATCCTTAGTAGCAACATACATATGTGCCGGTTCCCCTTCTGTCACTAGGATCAAGCACCGTAATATCGAACCCACGACAAAGCACATCTTCCATTGCAAGATAAATAGATCAAGTTGGCCAAACAAAACACAAATATCAGAGAAGAAATATGAGGCTATAAGAAATCATGCATAAAAGAGATCAAAGAAAATCAAATAATTTCATGGAAATAAAAAGATAGAGCTGATCATAAACTCAAAGTTCATCTTATCTCAACAAACACACCGTAAAAAGAGTTACATCATATGGATCTCCAGGAGACCATCGTTTTGAGAATCAAACGAGAGAGAGGAAGTCTTCTAGATACTAACTACGGACCCGAAGGTCTACAAAGAACTACTCACCCATCATCGGAGAGCCACCAATGGAGGTGGTGAACCCCATCCATCATGGTGTCTAGATTGGATCTGGTGGTTCTGCACTCTGCGGCAGCTAGAATTGATTTTCATCGAATCCCCTAGGGTTTTTGGAATATTTCGGTATTTGTAGAACAAAGAGGCGGTCCGGCGGGCACCCTAGGTAGGAACAACTCACCAAGGCGCGCCTGGGCCTCCTGGCACGCCCTGGTGGGTTGTGCTCTCCTCGGAGCACCCCCAGGCGTGGCCTTGGCCCATTAGGTGTCTTCTGGTCCATAAAAAATCTCCGTAAAGTTTCGTGGCATTTGGACTCCATTTGGTATTGATTTTCTGCGATGTAAAAAACATGCAAAAAACGACAACTGGCACTTGGCACTATGTCAATAGGTTAGTACCAAAAAATGATATAAAATGACTATACAATTATTATATAACATCCAAGATTGATAATATAATAGCATGGAACAATCAAAAATTATAGATACACTGGAGACATATCATGATCCCCATGCTTAACTCCTACTCGTCCTCGAGTAGGTAAGTGATAAAAACAAATTTTTTGATGTGGAATGATGCCTATCATGTCATATCATATTCTTTTCTTTATAGCATGCACATTTGGACATTTATATTGTTCACAGTAATTGTCTAGTTTTGACATGATAACTTAAATACTCAAGAATATCAACAAGCAACCATGTCTTTCAAAATATCAATGCTAAAATAAGTTATCCCTAGCCCATCATGCTCAATCATTGATCATTCATGAAACACACTCGCATATTAATTACACCCAATGCTCAAGTACGATCATAGTGCCTCCTAGTTGGTGCTTTAATAAGAGAAGATGGAGACTCAAAAATAAAAATTGCATAAAGTAAAAGAAAGGCCCTTGGCGGAGGGAAGTAGGGATTTGTAGAGGTGCCAGAGCTCAAAGTGAAAACCTTAGAGATAAAAACATTTTGGGACGTGTATCCATACCACCAATGAAACCACATTATCATAACCACATTGATTTACGACAACAATCCAAGAGTAGTGTTGATTAACATTGTTGAAAACTTGTTGAATTACATCTAGAATGGGCACTTCCTTTTTAAGATTCTAATCAAAGATTTTATTATCCCCAAGCAAATGTCTTAAAGCATAATCACTAGTGTAAGTAATTTCATCGGTCACGGGCTTTTCACGATTCGTACCATAAAAAACAAAGATTTCCCTAGCTTCCCATATGATATAGTCAAACTCATTCATAAGAACGAGAGTGGCCAACTTTTTAGCCTTAGGGTTCTTTATAACAGGGAGCTCAAAAAACAATCTTTGAAAAGTAGGATGAGTACGGATTAATTTACTTTCAAGTTTCAGAACTAGTGCTAAAATAGCATCATCATAAGAGGTGGTTCTAAGAGCATCATCAAGACTTAGATTTCCCACACAATTGAAAAATTCTTGGATACGTCCCTTTCCCATAACGTTCCATTGCCCCAAGATAAAAGTTTTAGCATCCAGATTGCCGGTACGTCCAATCCTAGGAGTTAGGCCATCATCTATTGGTGCCATACTGAAATCTCTCATGATTGCAAGCAAAGGATAGATCTGACGAGAAAACGGCGAACAAAAAAGAGGGGCGAATAAAACAACAATTTTTTGTGAAGTGGGGGAGAGGAAAACCACAGGCAAATGGAAAATAATGTAAATTGCGAGGAGATGAGATTTGTGATTAGGAACCTGGTATATGTTGAAGACCCTCCGCGGTAAAGGCGCCAGAAATAGGCACGTGGCCGGGAGACTATCTTGACTTGATCCTCCCAACAATGGCGCCAGAAATTCCTTTTGATGTCGCCTGAAGCTACGTCGAAAACGGGGGGGCTATTTATAGGCATAAGTGGAGCTAGGAGAGTCCAAAAGCGGTGCGGTTTTCGGCCACGCGATCGTGATCGAACGCTCTAGGACAAGGAGCAGAGTTTGGTGGGTTTTGGGCCAAATTGGAGGGGTGTTGGGCTGCAACACACACGAGGCCTTTTCGGTCCCTCGGTTAACCGTTGGAGTATCAAACGAAGTCCAAATGACACGAAACTTGACAGGCGGTCTACCGGTAGTAAACCAAGGCCGCTTGGCAAGTCTCGGTCCAATCCGGAAATGTTTAATCCCCACACACGAAAGAAAGCTAGAAATGGCCACCGGAGGAGAACGAAGCGCCGGAATGCAAAACGGACAACGGGGAAAATGCTCGGATGCATGAGACGAACATGTATGCAAATGCAATGCACATGATGACATGATATGAGATGCATGACAACGACAACAACACACGGAGACAAAAACCCGAACCCGAGAAAATAAAATAACTTAACGCCGGAAACGGCAAGAGTTGGAGTACAAATAGGGAAAGTTGCATCCGGGGTGTTACAACACTCCACCACTACGAAAAGATCTCGTCCCGAGATCTAGGACTGAAAGAACTCCGGGTACTTAGAACGGAGGTGATCCTTGCGTTCCCAGGTAGGTTCACAGTCGGAATGGTGTGACCACTTGACTTTGAGAAATTTGATTGACTTGTTGCAAGTCTTGCGTTCAGTCTCTTCAAGAATAGCAACTGAGTGCTCACAATAAGAGAGATCTTCTTGGAGCTCAATGTCCTTGAAGTTGATGGTACAGTCAGGAGTCTTGAAGCACTTTCAAAGCTGAGAGACATGGAACACGTCATGAACATTTGCAAAGTTTGAAGGAAACTCGAGTTGATAGGCGAGGTCGCCTCTCTTGCCGACAATCTTGAAAGGTCCCACGTATCTAGGGGCAAGCTTCCCATTGATACCGAAGCGATGAGTACCTTTCATAGGAGAGACATGGAGGTAAACATGATCTCCGATCTCAAAAGCCAAATCATGGTGCTTACTATCATAGTAGCTCTTCTAGCGGGATTGGGCTGCTTTGAGGTTATCACGAATGACTTTGCACATTTCTTCTGCTTCTGTGATTAAGTCATTACCCAAAACCTGATGTTCACCGATTTCAGACCAGTTGAGAGGGGTAGGACACTTCCTGCCATACCGAATTTCAAATGGGGCCTTGCCCGAACTTGCTTGAAAACTGTTATTGTAGGAAAATTCAGCATAAGGAAGACAATCCTCCCACTTCATGCCGAAGGAGATCACACAAGCCCTGAGCATATCTTCAAGAATCTGGTTGACACGCTCGACTTGACCGCTTGTTTGAGGATGGAAAGCAGTGCTGAAGCGGATGTTGGTGCCCATGGCCTTCTGAAAAGAATCCCAAAACTTGGAGGTAAAGATGCTGCCACGGTCTGAAGATATCACTTGAGGAATACCGTGCAGAGAGACAATACGAGAGGTATAGAGTTCCCCCAATTGAGCTGCAGTGATCGACTCTTTGATAGGCAGAAAGTGAGCCACTTTGGTGAGTTTATCGATGACAACAAATATAGCATCATTGCCACGCTTGGACTTAGGAAATCCAGTCACGAAGTCCATCTCAATGTGGTCAAACTTCCATTCTAGAATGGCAAGAGGTTGGAGGAGACCTGCTGGCCTTTGGTGTTCTGCCTTCACTCTTCTGTAGACATCACATTCATTCACGAATTGAGCGATCTCGTGCTTCATTCGAGTCCACCAATAAGCTTGCTTAAGGTCCTGATACATCTTCGTGCTCCCAGAGTGGATGGAGAGGAGAGAATTGTGAGCCTCATTCATGATCACTTTACGGAGGTCACCTTTGGGCAAAACAATACGATCCTCGAAGAAGAGAGTGTCCTTGTCATCAAGGCGGTAGCACTTGTACTTGGACTGACGCTTGGCAATCCCAATCTTCACCTTTTTCACCATAGCATCAAGAAGCTGGGCTTGGCGAATCTGGTCTTCTAAGGTAGGAGAGACTTGAAGGTTGGCGAGGAAACCTTGAGGAACAAATTGCAGATTAAGTTTGCGGAAAGCTTCACAAAGCTCGGGTTGATAGGGCATAAGAATCAGACTGTTGCAATAGGCCTTTCTGCTCAAAGCGTCAGCAATCACATTGGCCTTGCCTGGATTATACTCAATACTCGGATTATACTCTTGAATCATTTCGACCCATTGAGTTTGCCTGAGGTTGAGATTAGGCTGAGTGAAGATGTACTTGAGACTCTTGTGATCAGTGAAAATGTCCACTTTTCTTCCCAATAGAAGATGTCTCCAAGTCAAAAGAGCATGCACAACTGCCGCCAACTCGAGATCATGAGTGGGGTAGTTCTTATCATTAGGCTTCAACTGGCGAGATGTATAAGCAACAACTTTCTTCTCTTGCATCAAAACTGCGCCAAGACCTTGGAGAGAGGCATCACAAAAGACCTCGTACGGTTTGGATTCATCAGGTGGAGTCAGAACTGGAGCAGTGATCAATTTCTCTTTCAAAGTGTTGAAAGCAATATCACACTCCGGAGACCAAACGTACTTGACGTGCTTCTGAAGAAGATTAGAGAGAGGCTTCGTGATCTTGGAAAAGTTCTCAACGAATCTTCGGCAATAGCTTGCGAGACCGAGAAAACTACGGAGTTGCTTCACGGTCTGAGGAGGTTCCCAATTCACAATTGCAGACACCTTTTCAGGATTCACAGCAATGCCCTTGGCAGAGATGATATGACCAAGATCAAGAACCTCATCGAGCCAAAATTCACACTTGGAGAACTTGGCGTAGAACTGATGTTCTCTGAGCTTATCAAGAACCAATCGCAAGTGCTTGGCATGATATTCCTTGTTCTTGGAGAAAACCAGAATGTCGTCGAGATAGACCAAAACGAAGTCATTGGTGTAGGCATTGAAGATGAAGTTCATCATGCGAGAGAACATCGGAGGAGCGTTGGTGAGGCCAAAAGACATGACAGTGTATTCATATGAACCAAAGCTTGTTCTGAATGCTGTCTTGGGAATATCTTCTTCACGAATGCGAATCTGGTGATAACCCATACGGAGATCAAGCTTGGAGAATACTTGGGCACCTTTGAGTTGTTCGAAGAGGTCATTGATGTTGGGAAGTGGGTATTTGTTCTTGATGGTCTTCTTGTTCACTGGACGGTAATCAACACAAAGTCGGTCCGTTCCATCCTTCTTCACAAAAATAACACCACAACCCCACGGAGAAGAACTAGGCCGGATAAGACCCATTCTTTCTTGCTCATCGAGTTGCTTCTTTAGCTCCTTCAACTCTTCAGGTCCGAGCTTGTAAGGACGCTTGCACATAGGTTCCGTGCCAGGCTCAAGTTCAATAACGAATTCCATTGGCCGGTGCGGAGGCATTCCTGGGAGCTCTTCTGGAAAGACGTCTTGATATTTGCAAACGACTAGAATTTGCGAGATGGCATCCAATTCACCCTTCTCATTGAGATAAAACAGACAGATGGTATTATCCCGAGCGGCAAAGACAATTACATCCTCAGACGAATGAGTCAATTGAATTTGCCTGGCTGCACAATCAAGCTGAGCCTTGTGCTTAGAAAGCCAATCCATCCTCAGAATAAGATCAATATCCGAGTCACCGAGAACCGTTGGAGAAGATAGAAACTTGTAGTCACCCAAAGTGATAGAAACATCCGGAACTATGGAGTTAGCCTGCATGCGCTTACCGGGAGAGACAACTGCTAAAGGACTAGGCAAGATTTGCAAAGGCAAACCATGCTTAGATGAAAACGGTCTCGAGACGAAACAATGCGATGCACCCGTGTCAAAAAGAATTTTTGCGGGAATATCATTAACAGGAGGGTTACCCATAATCACATCTGACGAGTCCTGTGCCTGAGCTGCATTCATCAAATTGACCTTGGCATGCTTGGGGTTATGCTTGACCACAGCTGTACTTGCTGATCTGACAGGAGGAGGAGGAGGAAGACGCCTCTGGTTGAGACACTTGTTGGCATAGTGACCCTTCTGTTGGCACTTGTTGCACGTGACCTCTGAAAGCGGACGGTGATACGGAGCACTCGATCTTGGAGCTTGAGACGAAGTCTTGTTCTGAAAGCCAGGGTTGGGTGGGTGGGAAGAACCACTGCCACCTTTGCTCTTCTGCTGATATGGCTGACGGAACGGAGGAGGAGGAAGCCAAAACTTCTGCTGCTTGGCCACTTGAGTAGAGGAAGAAGGAGTAACATCTCTGACTCGCTTCCTGGAAGCATCACACCTCAACTGAGCAGCCTCTTGCTTCAGTGCCATGTTGTAGAACTCATCGTATCTCAAGGGCTCGAAGAGAACAAGAGCGAGCTGAATATCTTCTCTGAGACCACCCCTGAACTGATATATCATGCTCTTCTCATCAGGCACGTCCTGCTTGGCAAAGCGGGCGAGCTTCTGGAACAACTTGTTGTAGTCATAGACAGACAAAGAGCCTTGCTTCAGATTGCGGAATTCCTCACGCTTGCTTTCAACCACGCTCTGCGGAATATGATGAGCTCGGAAATCTCGACGGAAATCATCCCAAGTGATAACACGTCCACCTCTGGAGTCCTTGTACTGCTGGAACCATTCTGCAGCTTGATCTTTGAGTTGGAAGGAAGCGAACTTGACAAAGTCCTCAGGCCTGACGTTACTGCACTCGAAATGCTTACACAGATCCACAAGCCAATCGTCAGCATCGGTTGCCTCAACACAATTGCTGAAAGTCTTTGGCCCGTTAGCAAGGAACTGGTTGAGTGTAGCAAAGTGACTCTGATTGCTGCCTTGATTCCCTTGACTGCCTTGATTGCGCTCTTAAAGAATTTGCATGATCAGCTGTGTGTTTGCATTGGTTGCGGCCATCACAGCTTGCCATGCCTCTGGAGGAGGTGGAGGCGGTGGCGGATCAGGATTCGGAGTCGTGCGCGTTGGAGGAGCCATCCTGAAGAGGGTGACCACCATTAGCACATTGACAGATAAATATTGAAGCTGAATCCAACGGAATGAAAATTGCAACATATAGTCTTCACATCCGAACAAAATGAATGAATGCATTCCTCTTCAAATGGTCACATATCCATAAATTGAGAAGCCACATAGAATTAAGGTAGAGAAATAAATCAACAAGGTATGGATCAAGAACGAATAATCGGTAAGAAATCCCAATTTCAAACCGATATTCGTGGAAGAAGAACTAGAGCTACTAGAATTCCCACCTATGAAACTCCTGAACCTTTCCCGTTATGTAATCAGGTGTTGGGGATACAGGGGAAGCATAATATCTCACCCAAACTAGCAAATCCTACATCCAGCTGTATCCATCCTTCAACACATAACCAAGAAACCTTCAGAAACCATCTACCTCAACCTTCGAAAAGCATCTGTTATACAAGTTATGGCGATACTCCCGAACTCCCGCCCTAGTACTGGGTGGCGTCGAGGTTATCTCACCAACGAACTGCATAAAAGAGATTTTTGATGTCGGCGAAAATACCTCAAGTATTCCAGAATTGCAACGATAAAATTATGATGACAACACCTCAGAGCTCAACTCCCCAGGACACTTCCACTAAACCCCTGACAGGAGGCACCAAGACAATGTTCTCATCATAAGCCATCAGAACGATTCCAAGATACTCGCGTGATCCTAAATTTTTTTTTAGTGAAATTTGAGAAGAGAAGAGTCAAAACTCTACGTTAGGGTGCCTTACGAGAGCGATGAGGAGACTGGGAAGTAAAAAGAATTCCTAAGCTCTCCGATATATAATTCCTAAAAGACTCAAAATATTTTTCTAGACACAACTCGGCTGCTAAAAACGATCAAGGAATGGGGCTCCTAAGGTCGGGGAAGGCTCTGATTACCAACTTGTAACACCCTCGATGCGACTATAGCTCCCACGTGTCGAGGCACGACTTAGAGACATAATCGCATTGAAGGGATATGTCGCAAGTTAGGCAATCTTCACAACATCCCATGTAATATGAATAATAAAGGGGAGAACATAGTTGGCTTACACTCGCCATGTCAATCAAGAACATAAATAACATTACATCATCCAAAACACTCATGGCCCGACTACGGCGCCAAAATAGAAGAGAACCCAACATGCATCACGGTCCCAATCACCCCCAACAGGGCACCACTACTGATCATCGGGAAAAGAAACATAGTATTGCTGAGAGTCTTCGTCAAACTCCCACTTGAGCTCGTACTCGTCACCTGGAGCGGAATCACCTGAACCTGCATCTGGTGTAATAGTAATCTGTGAGCCACAAGGACTCAGCAATCTCGCACCCTCGCGATCAAGACTATTTAAGCTTATAGGAAGGGTAAGGCAATATATGTGGAGCTGCAGCAAGCGACTAGCATATATGGTGGCTATCATATTCGCAAAAGAGAGCGAGAAGAGGAGGCAAAGCGCGAGCGTGAAAAACTAGAGGAACAACCTGCGCAAACATTACTCCAACACCGTGTCCACTTCCCGGACTCCGCCGAGAAGAGGCCATCACGGTAACACACTCAGTTGATTCATTTTAATTAATTAAGGTTCAAGTTATCTACAACCGGACATTAACAAATTCCCATCTGCCCATAACCGCGGGCACGACTTTCGAAAGTTCAATCCCTGCAGGGGAGTCCCAACTTAGCCCATGACAAGCTCTCATGGTCAACGAAGGAATAGACCTCCTCCCAAGACGTTCCGATCAGACTCGGTATCTCGGTAACTCAAGACACTTCGACAGGTTAAAACAAGACCAGCAACACCGCCCGAATGTGCCGACAAATCCCGATAGGAGCTGCACATATCTCTTTCTCAGGGCACACTCAGATTGTCTTAGGTACGGGTAGGCCAGCCCAGAGTTGCCCCTGGTAGCCACCGGCAGCTGACAGGTGGACCAACACTCAGAGGAGCACTGGCCCGGGGGGGGGGGTAAAATAAGATGACCCTTGAGTCTGCAGAACCCAAGGGAAAGAAAAGGCTAGGTGGCAAATGGTAAAACCAAGGTTGGGCATTGCTGGAAAAGCTTTAATCAAGGCGAAATATCAAGGGGTTCCCATTATAACCCAACCGCGTAAGGAACGCAAAATCCGGGAACATAACACCGATATGACGGAAACTAGGGCGGCAAGAGTGGAACAAAACACTAGGCGAGAGGCCGAGCCTTCCACCCTTTACCAAGTATATAGATGCATTAAGATAACATAGCAATATAATGATATCCCAACAAGTAAATAAAAGACGTTCCAACAAGGAACGGCTCCAATCTTCACCTGCAACTAGCAACGCTATAAGAGGGGCTGAGCAAGCGGTAACATAGCCAATCAACGGTTTGCTAGGACAAGGTGGGTTAGAGGTTTGACATGGCAATTGGGAGGCTGACAAGCAAAAGGTAGGCATCGTAGCATTGGCATAGCAAGAGCGAGCAAACTAGCAAAGCAAAGATAGTAGTGATTTCGAGGGTATGATCATCTTGCCTGCACAGTTGTCAGAGTTGACTGGATCCTCACAAGAAAACTCAACGGGCTCCTCGGTAGCGAACTCGTCTCCCGGCTCTACCCAAACAAGACAAACAAGCAACAAGGATACAATCAACCACGTGCAAGGATCAAGCGATGCGATGCAATAATGAAATGATGGTATGCTATACGGGATTCGATGCGGGATGCAAAAATGCAAGATATGACAGGAAATGCATGAACCTGGCCTCAACTTGGAATTCCAAGGGTGCCACTGGAAAGATGAGATGAAATCGCTCGAAAACGATATAAAGAACGCCAGAATCGGAGTTACGGTTTGGAAAGGGCAAGCGATTCAAAAAATGACACCGGTCTGCGATTTATAGCAAGTAGGCATCTAAATGCAATGAAATGAACATGCTACAGCAACCAAACAAGACAACAAAATACATGGCAGGGATGCACACAAGATGCTTAACAAAAGACTAGCACTGAGCCACGGCCAATTCATCCATTATGAGGTTCAAACAAGCATGGCAAAAACGCAAATGCAAAACAGATTCCAGACTTAGTGAAATTAACACTTGTCTGAAATTTCAGATCACGAAGCCCTCTTCGGAGCAGCAAAACAACATGATACATGACCTGATTAAGACAAGTAAGAACATGGCATGGAGCTACTCCACAAGCTTAACAAAAGACCCAAAGTGACCTGGGGCCAAAAGGGTTCTCAAAATATACTAACGGGCACACGAACATAGCAAAAACATAATCAGTTTTCAGACTTAGTGAAAACTGAGACATGCTGAAATTTAACTCACGAAGGCATGTAAACGAGCTCGATGCACTCACCACGGTGAAAGTCACGGCAATGCAAGCATACATCCATTAAGAAGGAACAAAATTCTAGCTAGGCATAGCAATAACAAAGGCATATCATGCACGGATCAACTACAATAACATCGGCAAAATCGCAAACGAGTTGACGATCTGCCCAGATTCACCACGAAGCAAAAGTAGAGCTCGATTGACTCAAGCGAGGGTGCTCCACAATTGCAAACAAAGACATGGATGGATAGAGCATAACAAGATTAACAAAACTCCCTTACTGATCATCCTCAAAAGAGGCACGGAGCACTAGGAAACAAGCTGAACATATGGCATCACGAACTACTAAGTCCCTGAAAACAGATTTACCGGGTGCCTCACTTTGCAAGCTTGCACAAGTCACCACACACATCCTAAAAATGTATGGGTTGCACCTCTGGAAAGATAACAAAATCCTTAACAAAACATATGAAGGACTCACAGGCATATCATGCACACAACAATCATGGAAAAAATGACAAAAGTCTAAGATGAACTAGCAGATCTGACAATTAACTCACGAAGCCCTCTTCTAACATCATTTTTGGCATCAAGATGAGCTCAAATGAAAATGATGCAATGGAATGAAATGATGTACTCGTTGAGACGAACATTTTGATATACTATATGCCCAAATCGGAGCTACGGATGTGGAGATTTGGACGGTCAAAGTAGGCATAAAAAATTAGGGTTTGGAGGGAAAGTCAACCGAGGAGTCTCCAGATCTGGATCTGACGCGCGGATAGAGGAGATCGCCGGAATTCGCATTGTAGCTGGCCAGAGTCGATGGAGGGGGCCGGAGCAGCGGGGAGAGGCCGGGGCGGCGTGGTACTTGGAGGGAGAGGCCGGGGCGTGGTGCGGCAGCGCCGGCGGGCGCGGACGGCGGCGGTGGCCCGCCGGAGCGGCGCGGGCGGCGATGGTGCGGCGAGGGGGCGAGGCGGCGGCTGGTCACCGGAGTTGGCACGGCAGCGGGACGGCCGGGCTCGAAGACGAAGGCGACGGGGCGCGGGTGCTGGGCGGCGGCGGCTCCGGGCCGGGAGGGCCCCGCACGGGCCTACGGGCCAGCGGCGCGGTCGGCGAAGTGGGGCGCGGGGTGGCGAATCGGCGACTGCCACGTGGCGGCGGTGGCGGATCCGGACGCGTCCGGCTCCGTCCGGACGTGTCCGGCGGCGGCGGAGGAGATTTTAGGGTTTCGTGGGGGAAGAGAGATCCGAAAAACGGGGGGGGCTATTTATAGGCATATGTGGAGCTAGGAGAGTCCAAATGAGGTGCGGTTTTCGGCCACGCGATCGTGATCGAACGCTCGAGGACATGGAGCAGAGTTTGGTGGGTTTTGGGCCAAATTGGAGGGGTGTTGGGCTGCAACACACATGAGGCCTTTTCGGTCTCTCGGTTAACCGTTGGAGTATCAAACGAAGTCCAAATGGCACGAAACTTGATAGGCGGTCTACCGGTAGTAAACCAAGGCCGCTTGGCAAGTCTCGGTCCAATCCGGAAATGTTTAATCCCCACACACGAAAGAAAGCTAGAAATGGCCACCGGAGGAGAACGAAGCGCCAGAATGCAAAACGGACAACGGGGAAAATGCTCGGATGCATGAGACGAACACGTATGCAAATGCAATGCACATGATGACATGATATGAGATGCCTGACAATGACAACAACACACGGAGAGAAAAACCCGAACCGAGAAAATAAAATAACGTAACGGCGGAAAAGGCAAGAGTTGGAGTACAAATAGGGAAAGTTACATCCGGGGTGTTACAATATTTCCCCAAATAGGAAGGGATGATGCAGCACAACGGCGGTAGGTATTTCCCTCAGATATGAAAAAAGGTTATTGAACTAGTAGGAGAACCAAGCAACACAACATAAACAGCCCCTGCACACAAATAACAACTACTCGCAACCCGGCGTGTAAAAGGGGTTGTCAATCCCTTTCGGGTAGCGGCGCCCCAAGATGGGCAAACAGACGTGAGAGTTTTAAATATTGATAGAGAAAACGCCAAATAAAATAAATTGCAGAAAGGTATTTTTGTACTTTTGGTTTAGTATATGTAAAAATAAAAGGCAAATAAAATAGATCACAAAGGCATATAATATGAGAAAGAGACCCGGGGCCGTAGGTTTCACTAGTGGCTTCTCTTGAGAAAAATAGCAAACCAGTGGGTAAACAAGTTACTATTCGGGAATTGATAGAACTTCAAATAATCATGACGATATCCAGGAAATGATCATTACATAGGCATCATGTCCTAGATTAGTAGACCGACTCGTAGTTCATCTGATCCCAACAAACACATCGCAAAAAGTGTTACATCATATGGATCTCCAAGAGACCATTGTATTGATAATCAAACGAGGGAGAGGAAGCCATCTAGCTACTAACTACAGAACCGAAGGTCTATAGAGAACTTGTAACACCCTAGTTGTGTTCTATACCAAATGGTTTTCCTCTTAGTCGGTTTCATTTTGGGCTTGCTTTGTTTCCCATTGCATTCTCTTGTCATTATTTGTCATATTTCTTTTGCCATCCATTGTTGCATTATGGCCTCATCATATGTTGCATTGTGCTAGGGGGCATTTTACTTGTCATCATCATCATGTGCATCTTCATGTGTAGCATATTGCATTGTGGCATGTTATTTTGTGAGTCATGGCATCATCATATTCCCCCCTCTTCTCCCCACCTCTCTCTTGCATTATTTTGGCAAGCTAATATTTTAGCCTCCAATAATGTTCAAATTTGCTTCGTTATTGTATCACCATGTCTTATACCTATCTGCCAAATTTTAGCTCAGTTGAAGATGTTTTAGTTAGGTTTTAAAATGGCTCAAGTTTGAATTTTATTCTAACTTGAATTATTTTTCAACCTCTAAAATTTCCCAAACCATTTTATTAAATTGGTGCATATTTCCAGGGTCATGGGGATATTCTTATATTTCTCATACACCTCCCCAATCCGCCTGTGCTTTTCTCTTGATTTTCTGCCTGAGGAAAAGTAAGGAAAAAGGAAAAGCAGCAACACCCCCATGGGCCTCGACCTCTAGGCTAGCCCAGTAGCAACAGCACCAGAGCAGGCCAGCCGGCCCAGCTAGCGCCCGCGCGCCAGCCCAGCTAGCCGTGCACCTCCCCCTCTCGGCCTTTTCTCACCTAGGCACGAACGCACCCCCTCTAGCGCGTGCCCACGTGGCCGAGGCGACCCCACTGGTAAGTGACCGCGCGAGCACCCCGCACCCGCCTTTCTTCCACCGTGGTCCCTTGTGAGAGCACGCACATGCCATGGCCCAGCGCGACGGTGTGCTCCACCCGCTCGCCCTTGCCCCCTTTTAACCCCTCTCCATGTCCATGCACCCCCTAGGGTTTCCCTCTCCCTCTCGCCACCGCCGCCAGGTGCGAAGAACCACCTGATCCACTGTTAGAACCCCCTCCCGAGCGCACCTGAGAGCGCGACCTCGTCGCCAGAGTGCTCTCTGTTGACTATAGCTTCCCAGACCATGTCCATCTTTCTCCCCGACATCGTCTACATCCCCGGCGTCCACTACTTCGCCGCGGTACGCCAGCACGCTGTGGTCTTTTTCCGCTTCTTCCCCGCGGTGCCCGCAAGTGTTCATTCATCACCATTGCCCGCTCTGTCCTCTTCTCGTCATCCCGATCATGCTAGCGTGTTCGTCCTGA
This sequence comes from Triticum aestivum, assembly GCF_018294505.1. Lineage (NCBI taxonomy): Eukaryota > Viridiplantae > Streptophyta > Magnoliopsida > Poales > Poaceae > Triticum > Triticum aestivum. Next base: position 302,835,475 of record NC_057797.1, read on the forward strand.
CCCCCAGCTCCTCGCCGACCTTTTTCCCCTCACCTTAGGCTGCTCTATCGCCGGTTGCCATGTTCGCCCAGCTCGCCGCAATCGGGCCTTGTCTCCGGCGAGTGCCCCGACCTCTATAGCGCCTCTGCGCATGTCCATTGTCATCGCTGTGTCATGTAGGCCGGTTCCACATGTTTAGCTGCTCGCGTAGTCATCCGCCTCGCCGCATACGTCTATGTCGTCACTGCCTCTGTAGCTCATCGTCGGTGTCGACTCCGTCGTCGTCCGGTGCGGCTAGTGGCACCCAGGACGCGGGATCATCCTGCAACCCTGCAGCGCCCCTCTGCCACTTCCCTAGGCCACTGGAGCTACTCTGGTGAGCCCCTCTGCTGCTTTGTGCCCGCGTCGAGCTGATCCCCTGCTTCCTCTATTTTGGAAGCCCGCCGTGCAACCACTGCCATGTCGGACCCCGTGTGACCCACTGGTCACCGAGTCAGTGGCCAGGTCCCACCTGTAATCCTCTCCCACCTTTTCTCTTTTCTTTTGTTTATTTCCAACAAATTTTCCATTTCGGGCAGAAGGAATCTTTCCTTTTCAGGCCGAGTCCATTTCTGGACATTTCCGAATATGGATATTGCCATATCTGCTTAATGGTATTTTAGGCAGGTTACATCTTAGAGCAATTGTGATGATTTTTCTACAGTAACCCCCACATATTATACATGTTTTTGGGGTAGAAAAATCCCACCAATCTAGTGGTGTCATTAGTTTTTCCATTTGAGAATGTTCATGGCCATGTCATTTTACATCATGTTACTATTTTGTCATTTTTGTGTGATTAAATTCAAACATGCTATGTGGTATTTTGGCACATGTGTAACTTCCTTTTCATGTATACTTCATGCTAGATTTTATTTCATGCCTTTTAGTGCACTATGATGAGTGCCACAATCTTGCAAAGTTGCTATCATGAATCTGTTTATGCCATGCCATGATTTCTTCTAAGTCTGAGATCTCTTCATATCATTTGCCATGTTTGCATTGATGGTACCATCTTTTCTGTGGGTATTTGGGACAAGTTCAGTAAGGGAGTTTTATCAAGTGCATTTGGTACTATCATGCCATGATCTTGTGTAATGTAATATGTGTCAGCGTTCTGGGAACGGGGTCCCCAGACTTTCATGCTTGCGGCCCATAGCGTGGCACTGCAAGCTGGCCCGTACGACCCATCTTCACCAACAAGCATTCAAGACCCTCGTGAGGGGCCAAGCCTCGCGAGGTGGACGACACAAGACCTACTCGGGAGCGTCCTCACCAGGCTGGCTCGCGAGGGGTAGAGGGATCAAGGCAAGGCAAACCTCGCAAGGTTCCAATGACGTGAGCCATGGCGATCGAGACCAGGCAGGCGCCAGGCGGGCACCAGCGCGCACAGTGTCCTTGTTTCCTCTTTGGTGCTAATGAGGCAATCGCAGGCAAAGAGTCTCGAGGCATCAAGCAAAGGTTTCCGTATCGGTGCAACGAGACAAAGACCAGTAGGATGGAAAGACGAAGGTTACCATGGAGCCCAAGGCGGCGTCACCAATAGAGCCTTTGGCAGGCGAAGACTTCTTTTGTTAGGATAACTTGTACTAGATGTCCCCTTTCACATTAGCCATTGTTGGCTCCCTTCCCGCTCAATATTTGGGGTGAGGACCAAGGCCTCTATAAATAGGATTAGCCACCACAGTAGGGGGAAACGACGAACGAACAAAGCCCCAGACATCTCAACTTGGACTAGGTCCAACCCATCCACACACCCACCAAGCACAAGAACACATCGCCTCAGGAGGCTGTTCTTCCCCTTGTACTGTTCATCCTCAGCCCGAGAGTCAATCCACCACACCACACTGGAGTAGGGTATTACACCACAACAATGGCCCGAACCAGTATAAATCTTGTGTCTCTTGTGTTGAGAGTTCGTCAAGCTATGCTTAGAGATCGTAGCGAGGATGGGGTGTGATTTGGTAGGGGGAGATCTTCGCGCACACCCTAGTGTTCGAACCTCAAGGGTTTTTTCAGAACCCGAGATTCGACATTTGGCGCGTCAGGTATGGGTGGGCCGAAGCTTTCCTTCCATTGCTCCGCGTCCCGATGCTTCGTCACCTCCATGTCGGACGCTCGCCGAGGTCGCGCTGAGCGCCGGGCCGCCCTCGCCGCCCACGTCATTCAGACGGCTCCTATCGGGGGGCCACCCCGTCGTTCTCTATCGCCTGCTGCATGCCGCCGACGCCATCACTGGCCCGGCGGGGAATGAGCAGCAAGGCTCCTCACTGCACCCTTCGATGCGATGGGACGGCCGCACCGCCACTCCATCGCTGACCCCGGCCGGCTCATCGTCTCACGCTCGTCGCACTCCCACAGACACGCAGGCCGCTCTGTGCATGGAGCGCGAACTCCAGCGCTACCGCCCCATCGACGATGTCCATGAGGACTGGCTCGACCGCATCGCCGAGCTTGTCAGCGCCGCAGGGGGCTCCCCTGTGCCGTCCCTCTCGCTGCCTCGCCCTCCGCCAGCTGCAGGCGATGTGGCTCATGGAGCGCCTCCACCACCTCTACCCCAAGACGGCGCCCTGGGGCCAAGGCGTGCGGCCCGCCAGCATGATCCACCGCGCCGGGCGCCTGTACGCGAAGAAGGAATCTGCCAAGAAGTCCCTCGTCCGTAAGAAAACGCTCCTACACTCCTGGCGCCGCTGCGACAAGACCGTGCACCGCCTGTGATGGCGGTGCGAGGGCGTCAAGGCTAGGCTCCGCATCAGCAAAGGGTCCCAGTGGCCATCGCGGGCTGCCGCGCTTTCACCCGCGAGCTGCATAGCGTCGCCTGTCCAGGTGAGTTCAAGCCAGAACTTCCTCCGTGCTACGATGGCACCACCGACCCCGCGGAGTTCCTGCAGCTCTACGAGCTGAGCATCAAGGCGGCCAAGGGTGACAAGAAAGTCATGGCGAAGTGGTTCCCCATGGCTCTCAAGGATGGCACACGCTCGTGGCTCCTGAACCTGCCTCCAGGCTCCATCTCTTCCTGGAACAAGATGCACGACCGTTTCGTCGCCAACTTCCAGGGGCACTCGCGACCGCTCTCCGACCGTGGGTGACCTGCGCCGCATCAAGCAACAACCAGGGGAAACCCACCAGAAGTACATCCAAGGCTTCAACAACGCTCGTCTCAAGATCCCCAAGGTGACGGACGAGGCCATCATCTCTGCATTCTCCGATGGCGTCCGCAACGTCAATATGAAGGAGGAGCTTGCCATCCATGAGGAGCTGAGCACATCCCTGGAGCTGTTCAACCTGGCGACCAAGTGCGCAAGGGCTGAGGAAGGGCGCCTTTTCCTTCTCGAGCTACCAGCTGCCAACCTGGAGGAGAAGAAAGCCAAGGCCAAGGACGTGAAGCGCAAGGGGGCGGCCGTACTCGTGGCAGGGACAAGCCTAAGTCATCCAAGAGCAGTCGACCATTTTGCGCATTCCACAACATGCACAGCCACGACACCAACGATTGCCAAGAGCCCAGAGCCATTCACGACAGATGCTTTGGTCGATGCCCCAACCGCAACGACCGAGGCTACGACCGAGGTGGAGGACGCGGCGGAGGACGCTGGGACGACCGGGGCCCATGTGTGGAGTGGCGCGACTGGCCTCGTGAGGACCGCTGGCAGGATCAGCCTCGCGTAGGTGCCTGGAGGGATCAACCTTGCGAGGACTATTCTTAGGGCAATGCTGGGCTTCCTCCACTTCCGCCACTACCAAGAAGGAACGACAATCACCATCAAGACGAGTGGGCTGGGGGCTTCCAGGAGCCGCGTGCTATCGCCTGCATTTTGGGAGGAGCTTAAGCCCCAGCCTCACAGCGTATCTTCAAGCAGTTTGCTCGCGAGGTGAACGCAGTCCTACCCAAGCTCGAGGTTACTCGTCCGCTATGGTGGTCCAAGTGCGCTATTACCTTCAGCTCAGCAGACCAGCTCAAGTGCGCGGCCACCACTGGCTCTCTCCTGATGCTCAGTTCACCTGTCATCGACAACATGCAGGTCACCAAGACTCTCATCGACGGTGGTGCAGGGCTTAACGTCCTGTCCATCGAGAACTTCGACAACCTTCAACTGCCATACGATCAGCTTCAGCCTACCAAGCCTTTCTCAGGAGTGACCGACGGCTCCACCACCCCGATAGGTCAGGTCCGCCTCCCAGTCACCTTCGGACAGCGCGACAACTACGCGCCGAGCTCATCGACTTCGAGGTCGCCCACACCTGTCTGCCGTACAATGCCATCCTCAGGTATCCATCCTTGGCTAAGTTCATGGTGGTGACCCACCATGGCTACAACGTCCTCGATATGCCATGAAGTGGCGGAATAATCACAGTCCCCTACGAAGAAAGATACGCGGTGTGCTCCCTCGAGCGTGCCTTCCAAGTTGCAGCAATCGACAACCCCGACAGCAAGGGAGAGTACCGTCCTGAGGCCATCCCCAAGAAGAAGAAGCAGCTACGCTATACTGGGCCTCAGGAGAGCGGCGCCGCAAGTGGCGCCACGTCAGGATCAGCGCCCGCACCTGGGGTGCCTCCCTCTGTCGCATAGGAAGGTGTGCCCGACGCCCTCCTCGTGCAGGGCTCGGGGGCTCTATTCTGGAGGGCCTAAGACCTTGCCAACATTACGAGGGAGGCACTCGGGCACCTTTTGGAGGCGTGCTTCGTGGAACGTTTCGCTCAGGAGGACACAGGACGAGGAACGCTAAGCGCTCAGGAGTTCATCACCAAGACAACTCAGGAACTGCATGATGCGAGGCCCATGCGCGGCGATCGCCGCTCACTTGGCGCAGCCCCCCATCCAGGCGAGGATGCCGGGCTGCGGGTCAACATCGACGTCCCAGGGCTCAACAGGGCCGCGTCTCAGGAGCTCTTCTGGCCTTTGCGTGTGGGACGCTGCAAGGGCCCACCACACAGCTACGTTCACATGCCATTCGGCCTGGCGGGCGTGGCGTCCGCCTACCAACGCAACTTGCGTCGCGTCCTGGCGGCTCAGGAGGCCAGGCATCACACAGTCCTGGTTGAAATTGCGACGGTAATCAAGGAACCGCCTGGGCCCACAAAGCATTTTGATGCTCGGGGCCCTGGCGGCTCGTGAGGAGCAACCCCTTCGCCGCCTACCTTCAGCTGCCCCAACATTCCTCCATCAATAGAATCATGTGACATTCCAAGTTTATAGCTAGGAGCGCCCTCAGGGATGCATCATTCCCAGGCCGTGTGGGTCCATCCCTATGGCATGTATCCCTTCTTGTTCATGTCTTTAGCTTACCTTGCTGGGGGCGCCCCTCGTGATGCATCATCCCCAAGCCGCTCAGGCCTGACCTAGTGGCGTATTTGATTTCCATGCTTAATCAATCTATGACTATCACTTGGTTGATTGTCACCAACCACGGGAGCCGCGCGCCGATCGTCTTTCTTCAGGACCCTTCGCGTGAGAAGGTTAGGCACGGCGTTTGTGCTTGGGCCCGTCCGTGTAGCGTCGATAAATCCAATGGCTAAGCTCTGTCTGGCGGGCCGGTCCCGTTCACGTAACCTCCACGGGCCGTTGGTGCTTGGCCTTCTCACGCGATAACCTCAGGAGATTCATCCGGCGCAGGTTGTCTAACCACCTCGCAGGACCACCACTGCGAACAAGAATCAAGACCAGGTGCAACCCGCCTTGAGGTAGGGCCTCATGAGTCCCGCGCTGGCTCATGAGTCTCCAGACACACCTCGTCTAGCCATGTCGTGCTAGCCACATGTCAGGGCGGGGCTGTACACGCCCCGGGGGCTCTCCGCAGTAGGGAGTCCCCTCCCATGTACTAGTGGAAGCACCATGCTCCGCGCTTGCAGTCCACACTTCCGAGGAGCGGCTATGCCTGTGCAAGTGCGGAAGCGCCATGGTCCGTCTTGGTGATAAACAACTGAGGGCGGCCTCACGGCCGTATCAACCTCAGGGAGCCTCCGGGCTCAGTGTCTGGCCTAATCGCAATGCCTCCCCTAGGGAGAGCCATGCGAGGGGGCTGGGCATGGGGGTTGGCTCGGGTCACGCCCAAGCGTACGCCACCTTGCCAGGTCCCGCGGACCAGTCGTCGCACGCCCTCCCAAGAGGAGCTAAGGTATGAAGGTCGTTTGAACATCAAGGGGAACTCCTGAGCATCGCGACTCAGGACCCTAGCTGACCACGTAGCCCCTCACTCCTTGGTCCGTCCTGGTGATCCGGTCGGCCCAATGGTGGCTAAGGTATGCGCAGGGTCGGGCTCTACTGACGTAGGAAATAAAGCAAATGGGAAGGAAAACACAGAATCTCAAAGCAAATATTACAAGACATGTTGTTCTCCGAATATCAAACACAAGTTTAAATGCCTCCACGAGGCACACTACATGCTGCAAGAGTTTCAACAGGAAAGGAGCCGCAAACCAGTCATCCCTGGATACCGCCGGCACTCGCAAGAGGCGCCCCCTCCTGGGTGGCGTCACCTTCACCTGCACCACTGGTCGAAGGCGGGGGGGGGGGGGGGGCGAAGGCATCGAACCTCTGCATCAGGGCCTCCACCTGACCCATCACGGCTACGGCGGCAGCTGCGTAGCACGCGTCGTCCACAAGCTCCAGCAGCTCGTCAAGGCCGGCGGCAGGATCACGAAGATGGAGGTGGCTGAAGACGTGCGTCAGCGCGGCTGAAGAAGGGACGTGAGCCTCTTCCTCTGACATGGGGCCGATGTCGCTCATGACTTCCTCAAGCGCCTCGACCAAGTAGGGAAGCAACTGGGCGGGGCCATCCTCATTGGTGGCTAGCGGCTTCTGCAGGCCCTTCTAACAGAGTGTCTTCAGAGCCTCGCAAGACCTCTTCTCAAGAAGCGCGAAGGCTGCGCGGTCCTCGGCCAGAAACTTCACCTTGGCATCAAGTTTGGCTTTCTCCTCCTGCACCTTTCGCTCCAGCTCCTCTAGCCAGCCGCGCTCAGCAGCCTGCGACTCCGCCAGCTGCTACAGCTCTTCATCGCGACCCTTGGCGGTGTCTTCCTGGGTCTTCGTCCTCTCTTCCTTCGCCTTACGACTATGGGCATCTTCGGCACGCTCTTCACGCAGGATCTTTACCTCGGCCTCCAGCACCCGGCAGCGACCTTGGGCAGCCTCGGCATCCTTCAGCGCCGCCTCGCGAGCAACTACTGCCTGAGCTGCGGCTCGCTTCTCCCCCTCAAAGGTCGCCGCGACCTAGCTCAGCGCCGCCCGAACGGACACATCAGAATGAAGCCAACCAGAGACTAGCTCCAGGTGCCTAGCCGCCAGGAGGGGTTTGACGCTCTGGAGATCTTCTGGCAGCCGGCCAATCTCAGAAAAGGCCCGCTCCACGACGTTAGGAGAAGCAGAGGAACCTGGGGCCAGCAACACGGCAGAAGGAGGAGGAAGAGGCATCATCATCCCCATGGCCTGGGAGGCTGGAGGCTCCTGAGCCCCTTGGACCTCAGCACCCGAGCCGGACTCTGGCACCTCCCGAGTCATCGGGGCCTCGAGGGCTGACTTCTCGCGAGGATGCTCCACCCTGCCTCACCAGGATGATCGGGCAGGAGTAGCACGAGCACCGTCCTCACCTTTGCTCATGGAGAGGGTCGCAGCCGCAGGAGGCGACCAGGGCTCAAGAAGCACCACCTCGCCCTCCCTTCTCCTCTTCGCTTCAAGTATAGTTGCACAATGAAGAATAGTTAGAAGTGAGCATCAGAAGCAAGACCAAGGCGGGACGAGAACACTTACTGGTTCAAAATGGAACAGTCCCTCTGCTTCGGGAGCTTGAAGCCGGAGAGCTTTGTGACCCGAGGCGCGGGCGCGCCAGCTCCGGGAGCAGAAGCAGGGGCAGCAGCTGGGCCAGAAGCAGCTCTAGGAGGCACAAGAATAGAAGCAGCGTCCCGGAGGATCAGCGCCGATCGGCTCCTCATCGGGATCACAGGCGGCTCTGCCTTCTCCTGGCGGGTGCCAGCCTCATTGTCGCCGGGAAGGGTGCGGAGGATGTCAGCTTTTCTCAAGGGGGGCCGCTCCATCCCTTCAGGGTCACCTCCGAGTCTTCCTCCCACTCCTCCTCCTCCTCCTCCTCCTCCTCTTCCTCCCCACAAAACTCACCAGAAGATAGCTCCACTGGCGTCGGCGCCGCAGTGGCCTCGTGGGGCGCCGGCGGCACCAGCCCGCGCCCATCAAAGGTCGGCTTGGCGGCCACGACCTGCGCCCCGTCCTTGCGGCGAAACAAGCTATTGAAGACACTCGGTGGGTACTCCTGGTCGTCCCCGACCAGGAGGCAGAGAACCACAGCCAACTCACCGTCGGACAAGGCTTTCGGGCTCAGGTGAACCTTGTCCTCTTTGTCCCCAAGCTCCCACAAGGGGCGCGTATGCGCCTGAAGCGGGGCTACGCGCAGCATCAGGAATTCCCTCAGGAGCATGGCCCCCGTCACCTTTCCCGCCCTTGCGTTACCCGGCTTCAGGTTGGCGCTCATCTGCTCCAGCACCAACGTCGCCCGCTCATGAGTGAGTTTCACGCAAGACCACCCCTTGTCGGACAAGGGCATCTCCGTTGGCAGCATCAAGCATGGGTGGACGCACTTGGTGTCCATCATGGCCCATTTGCTCCTGAAGCCATCGGCCTTCTTCCTAGTCTTCAAGATTGAGTTGGGCTTGCCGGCCGCGATCAAATTGGCACACCCGGAGGTATGACCCTCGTTGATACGGAGGAAGAAGAAATGGCGCAGCGGAGCCATGGACGTCATCACGCCGAGGTACACCTCGTAGTAGTAGGAACAGATCTACAAGAGAGGGATAGAGTTGGGATGAAGATGCAGTGCCTGCAGCCCATAGTGGCCAAGGACCTCACAGAAGAAGTCAGAGAAGGGGGGAACCAGCCCTGCGACGATGCTGCTCGTGAAGAAGGGGAAGAAGGTGCTTCCCTCGAGCTCCGGCATGTCGGGGCCGACCTGGAGCTCAGTCTTCCCCATCTCGTTGCTTTCCCCCACCGCCAGCAAGCACGTGGTAGTGAGGTTCTTCTCCGAGACATTGGGCGTGTCGAGAGCTAGCTCGTACCAAGCCGGCGACGAGGCAGGCTTGACCTTCCGGGGTGCCATTGGTCACTAATGCGGAAGGGGATGGGAGTAGATCTGGAAATTTTGGAAGCAGGGAGCAAGAAAGGGGATCTGGAGCAAGGCAAAAGGAAGAAATGAAGGCAAGCGCTGTCTACGCCAGCCTTTTGACAGTCGGGTAGTTGCCGAGGCAACATGGGGAAGCGGAGACGCCCACGACCAATCAACCTCCACACGTCGACCAAGGCCGTAGGCTATTGGGCCAGCGGCGCTCCGCACTTGCCCTTTGGCTTTGCCTCGAAGCCAAGCCCGAGCGCGCCTTGGGCCCGGGGGCTACTGTCGGCGTTCTGGGAACGGGGGTCCCCAGAGTTGCCTGCCTGCCGCCCACGACGTGGCGCTACAAGCGGGCCTGTACGACCCATCTTCACCAACAAGCCTTCAAGACCCTCGCGAGGGGCCAAGCCTCGTGAGGCGGACGACACAAGACCTCCTCGGGAGCGGCCTCACCAAGCTGGCTCGCGAAGGGCGGAGAGATCAAGGCAAAGCAAACCTCATGATGTTCCAATGAGGTGAGCCATGACGATCGAGACCAGGCGGGCGCCACGCGGGCACCAGCGCACATAGTGTCCTTGTTTCCTCTTTGGTGCTAAGGAGGCAAGCGCAGGCGAAGAGTACCGAGGCGTCAAGCAAAGGTTTCCATATCAGTGCAACGAGACCATGACCAGCAGGACGGCAAGACAGAGGTCACCATGGAGCCCAAGGTGGCGTCACCATCAGAGCCTTTGGCAGGCGAGGACTGCTTTTGTCAGGATAACTTGTACAAGTTGTCCCCTTTCAAATTGTCCCTTGTTGGCTCCCTTACCGCTCAATATTTGGGGAGAGGACCAAGGCCTCTATAAATAGGATTAGACCACAGTAGGGAGAAACAATGAACGAACAGAGCCTCAGTCATCTCAACTTGGACTAGATGTAACCCATCCACACACCCACCAAGCACAAGAACACCTCGCCTCAGGAGGCTGTTCTTCCCCTTGTACTGTTCATCCTCAACCCGAGAACCAATCCACCACACCACACTCGAGTAGGGTATTACACCTCAACGGGGGCCCGAACCAGTATAAATGTTGTGTCTCTTGTGTTGCGAGTTCATCGAGCTAAGCTTAGAGATCGTGGCGAGGTTGAGGCCATGATTTGGTAGGGGGAGATCTTTGCACGCACCCCAGTGTTCGAACCTTAAGGGTTTTGCCGGAACCCGAGATTCTACAATATGTTCATGTAGCATATAGTTTGTTGTGCTTAAACTTTGCTACATGATGCTGTTTCTGTCATGATCAATGAATTTCTGCTAAGTCTGTTAAACTATTGTTATTTTCATTTTTGCCATGTTGTTTTAGACTTGTTCTAGGGGTTTCTAGAAGTAGCTCAGTGTTCATGATTTGTAGAGCTTCACCTGTACTTCACTGCCATGCAATGTGTTTTCATGTTTGGGTGTTGTAGTATGTTTAAACCTTGCATCTAAGTGGCCGTGTCGCTATTTTAATCAGTTCGCATCATATCTTGTTTTGCTTGTCATTTGCAAACCAAGCATCCGTTTCCGGTGATCTTCATATTGATTTCATTCGAAATCTCCCAACCTATCCAGTGGCATGCTTGGTTTGCCAAGTTGATTCCATGATCATCTTTCCCCGTCTTGAGTACCCATATGCATTGGACATCATACGTTGCACTCCATGCCATGTCTTGCATCATGTTGCTTGCGCATTGCACTGTGATTGATTGTTGTTCCATTGCTTGTGTTCTTGCATTGGGTAGATCCGGGAGATGAGTTCTTGAACGAAGATCCTGTCGAGTACATTTATGATGAGCAAGCTTTTGACAACCCTGAGAACTTTGCAGGCAAGATGATCATTACCCCCGATATCACTTCTAGCTTTGCTTGCTAGTTGTTCATTCTATAGCTGTGTTGTGCTACCTACCACTTGTTTATCAAGCCTCCCATATTTCCATGTCAAGCCTCTAACCCACCTTCCTAGCAAACCATTGTTTGGCTATGTTACTGCTTTAGCTCAGCCCCTCTTATAGCGTTGCTAGTTGTAGGTGCCATGCAGGTTGTTCCATGTTGGAACATGGATATGTTGGGATATCACAATATCTCTTATTTAATTAATGCATCAATATACTTGGTAAAGGGTGGAATGCTTGTCCTTTTGCTCGTTGTTTTGTTCCACTCTTGCTGCCTTAGTTTCTGTCATACCGGTGTTATGTTCCTTGAATATTGCGTCCCTAACACGGTGAGGGTTATCGGCTTCTCTTGACAGTTCATTACATGGCGATTGTAAGCCAACTATTTACTTCCTTGTTCATTACATGGGATTGTGTGAAGATGACCCTTCTTGCGACCATACCAAAATGCGCTTATGCCTCTAAGTCGTGCCCCGACACGTAGGACATATAGCCGCATCTTGGGCATTACAAGTTGGTAATCAGAGGCATCCCGACTTAGAAGCCACCTTCTTGATCGAACCACTGATGTTGTTGAGTCTAGAGAAAAACTATTTTGAGTCTTAGGTTTATATATATCGGAGAGTAGGATTCTTTTTACTCCTCAGCCCCCGTCGTTGCTCTGCTGAGGACTCCTGATGTAGATATTTTGATTTTCCTCTCCTAATTTTCACTAAAAAAATTCGGATCAAACAGGTATCTTGGGATCGTTCCGATATTCTTGTGACAAGAACATTGTTCTTGGTGCCTCCTGACATTTAGGGGTTGTGGCAGTGTCCCGGGGAGTTGAGCTCTGAGGTGTTGTCGTCACAATTTTATCGTTGCAGTTCTGGAATACCTGAGCTCGCCGACATCGAAAATATCTTTTATGCAGTTAGTGGTGAGATAACCTCGATGCCACCCTGTTCTAGGGAGGGAGTTCAGGAGTATTGCCATAGCTAGTATAACATATGCTTTTCGAAGGTCGAGGTACATGGTTTCCGGAGTTTTCTTGGTTATGTGTTGATAGATGGATACAGTTGGAGCATAGGGCTTGTTAGTTGTGTGTTATATATTGTGCCTCCCTGTATCCCCAACACCAGATTGCATAAGCAGAAAGTTTTGGGAGTTAATAGGTGGGAATTCAAGTAGCTCCTAGTTATTCTTCCAGCAGATAATTGGTATGGGATTGGTTAATCCTTACCATTTATTTGTTCTAGTCGTACCTTGTTGTTTCATTCATCAACCTATGTCTAAGTGGCTTCTCACCTTAATGGTCGTGTAATGTTAACTTTGGAATTCATTTGTTCAATCTCTGTTCGAATGTGTATTGTGAAGACTATATGTTGCACATATCTATCCGTTCATTCATCTTGTCTATCATGATTCTAATGGATGTCACCTTCTTCAGGATGACACCCCCAACGCATCTGAATCCGCAACGTAACGATGGAGATCAGTCGAACCCTCCGCCTCCGGAGGCATGGCAAGCTGTCATGGCAGCCACCAACACCAATACCTAGATGTTTTTGCAAATCTCGCAAGAGCGCAAGCAAGTGCAAGGCAACCAAGGGAATCAAGGCCAAGCGCAATTCAACAATCAGCCTCAGTTTGCTACCCTCAACCAGTTTCTTGCAAATCAGCCAAAGTCTTTTAGTGCTTGTGCCAAGGGCATGGACGCCGATGATTGGCTTGTGTACATCAACAAGCATTTTGAATGCAGCAATGTCAGGCCTAAGGACTACGTCAAGTTCGCTTCTTTTTAGTTCAACAACCAAGCAGCTGATTGATATCAGCAATACAAAGATTCCAGAGGGGTCGAGAGATTACCTGGACTGACTTCTACCGGGACTTTCGAGCTCATCACATTCCAACAAGTGTTGTCGAGAGCAAGCATGAGGAATTCCGCAATCTCAAGCAAGGAAGCATGTCTGTGTATCAATACAACATCCAGTTTCTGAAGCTTGCTCGCTTCGCAAGGTAAGACGTTCCTGATGAAAAGGGCATGATCTACCACTTCAGGGGTGGCCTTAGAGAGGATATGCAGTTAGCTCTCATTCTTGTTGAGCCTACTCAGTTCGATAAGTTCTACAATATGGCCCTCAGGCAAGAAGCTCCTCAGCTCAAGTGTGAAGCTTCAAAGAAGAGAATCAGGGATGCAGTTCACTCGTCTTCTTCCTCACAAGTGGTAGCTAAGCAATAGAAGTTCTGGCTTCCTCCACCTCCTCCGTTTTTCAACCCTACCAGCAGAAGAACTTAGGTGGTCGTGGATGTTCCCACCCACCCAACCTACGCCATCAGAACAAGTCTCGGGCTCCGAGGAAGGTGGCCCTCCTCCTCCACCTTTTCGTCCGCTTTCAGAGGTCACTTGTCATAGGTGTGGTTTGAAAGGGCATTACTCAAACAAGACCACCCAGAAGTGCCTTCCGCCTCCTCCCCCGGTTAGGTTAGCGAGCCATGCAGTTGTCAAGCACAATCCCAGGTCTGCAAAGGTGAACACGTTGAATGCATCTCAAGTAGAGGATCTTCAGATGTGATCATGGGTAACCTTTCAGTTAACTCTATTCCTGCCAAAGTTTTATTTGATTCCGGTGCATTGCGTTTCTTCTCGTCAACACCATTTGTTGCTAAGAATGATTTCATCTCGGAGATGTTGAAAAAAACCCATGGGAGTCGTTTCTCCGGGCTTGTCTATGAGGGCTACCATGATGATTCCTGATGTTACCATCAAGATGCGCAATTATAAATTCCTGGTTTCCCCATTTTTTCTTGGCGACTTTGATATTGATCTCATTCTCGGCATGGATTGGCTATCTCAGCACATGGCTTCTCTTGATTGTGTTGACAGGGACATTAAATTGACGCACCCTTATGAGGATGTGATCATCTATGCCACTCGTGATGAAACCATTCGGTTGTTCTCTGTCAATGAGAAGGGCGAGTTAGATGCCATTTCTCATATTCCAGTTGTTTGTGAGTATCAAGATGTCTCTCTAGAAGAGCTTCTAGGTATGCCTCCTCACCGGCTTGTTGAGTTCGTTATTGGTCTTGAGCCTAGTACAAAACCCATTTGCAAGGGCCCCTATAAGCTTGGGCCAAAAGAGCTGAATGAATTGAAGAAACAGCTCGATGAACAAGACTGCCTATGTCTGATCAGACCAAGTTCTTCTCCATGGGGTTGTGGTCTTCTTTTTGTCCAGAAGAAGGATGGCCCGGACCGACTTTGCATCGATTACAGCCCATTGAACAAGAACACAATCAAGAATAAGTACCCACTTCCCAACATCAATAAGCTATTCGAGCAATTCAAAGGTGCAATGGTGCTTTCCAAGCTTGACCTCCATATGGGATATCATTAGATTCACATTCGTGAAGAAGATATCCCAATGATAGCATTAAGAACAAGCTTTGGTTTTTATGAATATACTACCATGTATATCGGGCTTGCAAATGCCCGTCCAACATTCTCTCGCATGATGAACTTCATCTTCAACCCCTACACCAATGAATTTGTCCTGGTGTATCTCAATGATATCCTCGTTTTCTCCAAGAATAAGAAGGATCATGCCAAACATTTGCGATTGGTGCTCGACAAGCTCACAGAGTATCAATTCTATGCAAAGTTCTCTAAACGTGAGTTTTGGCTTGATGAAGTTCTTTACCTTGGTCACATCATCTCCGCCAAAGCCATTTTTGTTAATCCAGAGAAGGTTTATGCAATTGTGAATTGGGAGCCACCTCAGAATGTCAAGTAGCTCCGCAGTTTCCTTGGGCTTGCAAGCTATTGTTGGCGTTCTGGGAACGGGGCCCCCAGACTCGCCTGCATGCGGCCCATGGCGTGGCTTTGCTGGCAGGCCTGTACGGCCCATCTTCATCAACAAGGAATCAAGACCCTTGCGAGGGGCCAAGCCTCGCAAGGTGGACGACACAAGACCTCCTCAGGAGCGGCCTCACCAGGCTGGCTCATGAGGGGCGGAGAGTTCAAGGTCAGGCAAACCTCGCCATGTTCACGTGACATAAGCCATGACGATCGAGACCAGGTGGGCGCCAGTGCGCGCAGCATCCTTGTTTCCTCTTTGGTGCTAAGGGGGCAAGCACAGACACGGAGTATCGAGGCATCAAGCAAAGGTTTCCATATTGGTGCAACGAGACCAGGACCAGAAGGACGGCAAGACATAGGTCACCATGAAGCCCAGGATGGCGTCACCACCAGAATCTTTGGCAGGCAAAGACCACCTTTTGTCAGGCTAGCTTGTACTATTTGGCCCCCTTCAAACTGGCCGTTGTGGGATCCCTTCCCGCTCCATATTTGGGAAGTGGACCAGGGCCCCTATAAATAGAACTAGCCGTGACCATAGGGGGGATGTAAGGAAGATCATCCTCAACCACACAAGTTCACCAAGCACAAGAACGCCTCAACCTCAGGAGGTTGTTCTTCCCCTTGTACTGTTCATCCTGAGCCCAAGAGGCAGTCCAGCACCACCACACTGGAGTAGGGTATTACACCACAACGGTGGCCCGAACCAGTATAAATCTTGTGTCCTTTGTGTTGCGAGTTCGTGGAGTTAGTTTGTGAGATCTTAGATAAGTTAGGACCTGGATCGATAGGGGGGAGATCTTCGCGCGCACCCCAGTGTTTGAACCTTAAGGGTTTTTTCGGAACCCGTGATCTAACATTTGGCGCACCAGGTAGGGGTGCGCCGGAGTCTTCCTTCCGTCGGCTCGCGCTCCACCAACTCCACGCCCACTCCCCATGGCGGACGCCCCTCCAGCTCGGTCTACTGCTGCACACGGTGGCGCTCGGGGGCTCCGAGTCCTTGCCCTCGCCTTGTGGCAGGTGCAGTGGCCACCCAAGTTCAAGCCAGAGATGCCGCCGTGCTATGACGGCATGGCGGACCCGTCGGTTTTCCTGCTAGCATACGAGGAGGTCGTCCTAGAAGCCCGGGGCGAAGAGAAGATGATGGCCAACTGGTTCCCAATGGCCCTTGTGGGCACGCCGTGTGCCTGGCTTCTCCACTTGCCGGAGTCTTCTGTCGCCACCTGGGAGGGGCTGCGCAGCCTCTTTGTCCCTCGCTTCGGGGAACCGGACACCCCCATTGTCGCAGTTCTACTCGGCGGTTTGCAAGCACCACCCTCAGATCGGCACGTCAAGCCGTACCTTCGCCAGATCGGCGTCGCTTCCAAGCGCCCAGGGGCTCCGCCCGGCTGTGCCGCACCTGAGGCCAACCTTACCTTCGACTCGGAGGACCATCCCACCTCCACCGTCGGTTCGGGTGCGCTCCTGATGCTGTGCGCACCCACCATCTGCCACATATCCATCACCAAGACACTCGTCGACGGTGGCGCCGGCCTCAATGTGCTCTCTGCCGAGGCCTTCAGCCTCCTTCACGTAAAGTTCGAGCGACTCCGCCAGGCAAGCCATTCTCGGGAGTTGGCGGAGGCCCCGCCTGCTCCCTCGGACAGATCCACCTCCACGTGACCTTCGGCACGTGCGATAACTACCGCACCGAGCTCATCGACTTCGACATCGCCCGTATTGGCCTCCCATACAATGCCATCCTCGGGTACCCAGCTCTGGCCCAGTTCATGGCAGCAACCCATCCTGCTTACAATCTCATGAAGATGCCAGGGAGCCAGGGTGTCCTCACCATCAAGGGTACGCCAAGGAGGCCCTGGCGGTGCTCAAGATTGCCCTATAGGCCGCCGCGAAATCACACCTCAGCGACCCGGATACCTCCAAGGCCAAGGGAGCCATACCAACCAAGAAGGAGTAGTTCTTCACTCTAGCCAAGGCAGAAACCAAGCAAGTGTTGGTCGAGGAGGACGGGTCCTCAGGGGCAACCTTTACCATAGGTGCCACCCTCGAGCCTGCTCAGGAGGAGGCGCTAGTGAAGTTTTTGTGTGCAAACAAGGGAGTGTTCGCCTGGGAGCCCGATCAGCTGGAAGGGGTCCTAAGAGAGGTAATAGAGCACCACCTGAAGGTGTGTCCCAATGTACGCCCTGTGAACTAGAAGGCAAGGCAGCAGTCCATGGATAAGCAAGATTTCATCGTCCAAGAAACTCTCAAGTTGGAGGCTGCGGGTGTCATACACGAGGTTCGGTACCCTGAGTGGCTGGCGAACCCCGTCATTGTCCCCAAGAAATGCGGGAAGGAGAGGATGTGCGTCGACTTCACCAACCTCAACAAGGCCTGCCCCCAAGATCCGTTCCAGCTTCCACGCATGGACCAGATCATCGACTCCACCACCAAGTGTGACTTGCTATGCTTCCTGGATGCGTTCTCAGGTAATCACCAGATCAAGATGGCGGTAGATGATGTGGAGAAGATGGCCTTCCTGACCCCATGTGGGGTGTACTGCTACAACTGCATGCCGTTCGGGCCGCACAACATGGGTGCAACCTTCCAGCGATTCATGCACATCACCTTAGGGCGGCAGCTCAGGATAAACGCTGAAGCCTACGTCGATGACATCATGGTGAAGTCTCGGGCGGCAGGGACCTTGATCCAATACCTAGAGGAGACCTTTGAAAGCCTTCGCCAGGTGGACTTGCGGCTCTATCCGGAGAAATGCGTTTTTGCGTCCCTTCCGGCAAGCTGCTGGGTTTCCTGGTGTCCAATAGGGGGATCGAGGCCAACCCATAGAAGGTGAAGGCCATTGAAGACATGAGTCCACCACAGACCCTCAAGGAAATGCGAAAGTTGGCTGGTCAGGTGACTGCGTTTGGGCGCTTCATCTCCAAGTTGGGAGAGCGCACCTTACCCTTCTTCAAGCTGATGAAAAAGAAGGGCCCGTTCGAGTGGACCCCGGAGGCCGACCAAGCTTTCCAAGACCTCAAGAGATACCTGACCAGCCCTCTAGTGATGGTGGCGCCATGACCTTGCGAGCCCCTAGTGCTCTATCTTGCTGCCACCCCGTACTCAGCCTGCACGGCCCCGGTGGCAGTTCGGAAAGAAGGCCAAGCCAAGGGCGCATCGCGCCGTGCCACGCCTCCAGCAGAGACAATGCAAGTCCAGAAGGGTGCCACAAGGGCCGCAGAAGAAGCGGCAGAGGATCAGGCTTGGCAGGACGACGCCCGCAAACCCACAAAGACTTTGGCAAGCGACCAAGCGTCGGGGGCACTACCCCTCAGGAGACACCCTAGCTTCCAGAAGATGCAAATCTCGTTAGCACGCCAACCCTCGTCGAGCACCCGGTATACTTCGTCAGGATGGTGTTGTGGGACGCACGAGCGCAGTACCCCATGCCTCAGAAGCTCCTACTCGCACTCCTAGTAGCCTTGCGAAAGCTACAACACTACTTCCAGGGCCACCCCATCAAGGTCGTCTCAGCTTACCCATTGGAGAGAGTACTTAGGAGCCCCAACTCCGCCAGAAGAGTCGCTGAATGGAACATCAAGTTGCAAGCATTCCAGCTGGAGTTCAGTACTACCAGGGCCATCAAGGAGGCGGCGCTCGCTGATTTCGTGGTAGAATGGATGGACGCCCCGACACTTCAAGAAGGCGAAGACCGGTCCCTCTCGCCGGGAAGCGAGGCGCCTGACGGCTGGGTCATGTATTTCGATGGTGCCTTTACGCCAGGGCGCGGGGGCTGGAGCAGTACTCATCCTGCCCACTCACGACAAGCTCTACTACACTGTGCAGCTATGCTTCCAGCAGGGCAAGAAGGTCTCCAACAACATTGCAGAATACGAGGGCCTCATAGCTGGCCTGAAGGCTGCGGCGGCGCTGGGAGTGAAGCGTCTCACTATCAGGGGCGACACACAGCTCCTCGTCAACTTCTCCAACAAGGTATACGAGCCGAAGGACGGGCACATGGAAGCATACCTCACGGAGGTGCGCAAGATGGAGATGCAATTTCTGGGCCTGGAGTTGCAGAACGTGCCCCGTGGCACCAACAAGGAAGGAGACGACAACGATAGCTCCAGGAGCCTGGCATCTTCGAGGATCAGCTCTTCAAGCCATCAGCAACGCCGTTGCTTTCAAGAACAACTCAGCCTCGGGAGGAACTCCCGCGACCGCCTGCCTCAGAAGCCCCAGCATGTGGCCCGACCTCAGGGGCGCGTCTACTCCTGGCGCTCGAGCCCCAAGAGGGATGTTGGAGCAAGGAATTCTGGGAATACCTGATGCAAGGGGCGTTGCCAGAGAGGGAGGAGGACGCGGAGCGCGTGGCCCGTCAGGCCACGGCATACTGCATCCAGGACGGTGAGTTATACAAAAAGCGACCAAATGACGTTACACTGCGTTGTATCTCTAGGGAATAGAGGAAAGAGCTGATAGCTGATATACACAGTGGAGACTGTGGGCACCACTCGTCACCGCCAACCCTCATCGGCAAGGCATTCTGAAGTGGGTTCTACTGTCCTACGGCGCTCAACGACACGGCCGAGCTGGTGAAATCCTGCGAGGCCTGCTAATTCCATGCCAGGCAGATGCATCAGCCAGCTCAGGGCCTCCCGACCATCCCACTATCATGGTCGTTCGCGGTCTGGGGGCTGGATATTTTGGGACCATTCCCTCGGGCGCCTGGGGGGTATCGATACCTCTACGTCGCCATCGACAAGTTCACCAAGTAGACGGAGGTTGAAGCCGTCCGCGCCATCCCAGCTGGCTCTACAGTCAAGTTCATCAAGGGCCTCGTTAGCCATTTTGGGGTCCCCAACTGCATCATCACCAATAACGGCTCGCAGTTCACTAGTGATCTCTTCAAGTCATATTGTGCTAACCTTGGAACATAGATCTGCTATGCCTCAGTAGCACACAGCAGGAGCAATGGCCAGGCAGAACGCGCCAATGCGGAGGTCCTGAAGGGCCTCAAGAACAGGACCTTCAAGAAGAAGCTCAAGGCCTGCGACAGGGGCTGGCACGACGAGCTCCAGTCTACGCTGTGGTCGATCCGCACCACCGCCACCAAGCCAACAGGCGAAACCCCGTTCTTCCTCGCCTATGCAGCAGAAGCAGTCCGCCCTCATGAGGCCGAGCATCGCTCCGCATGGGTCCTGGCGTTTGATGAGACGTAGCAGGACGCCATGTGGGGGATGGACCTTGTGCTAGGGGAGGAATGATGCCGTGAAGCTGCACTACGGGCGGCAAGATACCAGCAGGCGATGTGGCGGTACCATTGCCGCAGCGTCTGCTCCAGGACTCTTGAGGTGGGTGACCTCATCCTGAGGAGGGTGCTCTCCAGGGAGAGGTTGGATAAGCTCTTGCCCATGTGGGAGGGCCCGTTCAAGGTCGTCCACGTCTCCAGGCCTGGCGCCGCGCGCCTGCAGACATAGGACGGGGTACTTGTGCAGAACGCCTGGAACATCCAACACCTCGAGAAGTTCTACCCATGAAGAAAGGCCCAATGCCTGTGAAGAAGTCCCGATGCCTGTGAAGAAAGGCCCAGTGCCTGTGAAGCAAGGCTCAGTGCCTGTGAAGCAAGGCCCCGTGCCTGTGAAGAATCACCGCCCGTGACACTCTCACGTAATAATGAGTGGGGTTGTACACGCCCCGGAGCCTCAGGAGAGCCGCCCTTGGGCCTCGGGGGCTCCCTCCCACGCCGAGTGGCAGCACTTAGCTCCGGGCAGGTGAGAAGACGTCGAAGACTAGAATAGGTGTCGGACCCGACTTTGCATTTGCTTTCCGAAGTTGGCTCGCCCCTCTTTTTAATGAAATTTTCTTTCTGGTGTCTCTTGCTAGTCCCATTTAATCTCTTTCTGTCTCTGTCTCTGCCTTTGCCTCTTTGGTCGACCTGAAGTCTCCCTCGCGTCCCTCGCGAGGTGGGTGAACAGGTACCTTCATGCGGTTCCTCCTTTTGTCTTTTCGTGAGGCACCCTCGTTCGAGCCCACAAGCTGGCACACCTCTCCTGGTCCATGCCCCACGGGTATCACGACGCGAAGCACTAAGTTAAGGCCAGCATCTCCTACAACCAAGCCCCGGTTGAGCGATAAACCTCTTATGAATTTTTTGCAGTTCTTAAGCGCATATCGGGTCAAGGAGGCCTCGACAAGCACTAGGAAGCGAGCGCCTCGTGAGGAGGAGGTCACTCAAAACAAGTCGAGCTAAGTTATCCCTACATAAAACAACAATGTTATGACACAACACAGTAACGGCAAACATAACATAATGATTGAGATCACAGTTTCATACACGCCCCTCCGGGGCTCACTCTGGTTTCTTTCTGATGCAGGAAGGAAAAGAAGAACAAAATAGAAGTGGCGCCTACAGCGGTTCACGGGTGCAGGCCCCAGCGCCCTCCTGAGCTCAGCCGGACCCCTCCTTGCGCATCACGAAGGCGCGGCGACGAGATGACCAGCCACCGTCTTTGAAGCGGGAATGGCGGCTAGTCGTAGCCGCCACTACTGGAGCTGTCGCTGGGGGCAGAGCTGCTGTAGCTGGAAGAGACGCGGTCGACGCCAAGGGCGGGTTCGCCCCCATCATCGTCGTGGCCGTTGTGAAGGCCAAGCACCTCCTCGCCATCGTTCACCTCGGGGCAGCACCCGAAGCGGCGACCATCTTCCCCAAACGCCCTCACATAGAGGGTCGCGTCGCCATCGAACTTGAAGTGAAGGGTGCACCGCCTGCCCACGCCGCGTGCCAGAGCTACATTGCCCGCAGCGGATACCTCGACCACAGCCCCGGAAGCACTGCTGCAGCAGCCATCCGCCTATAGCCAAAGCCCACCAGGACTTGAGGCCGGCAGCTTGTTGGCAAAGAAGCGCGGGAGCTGGAGCCAGTTGCCGGCCGGGTTCTCCACCCATACGACGAACTCCGGTAGCGTCTCCGCCGAGTGGAAGCATGGCCGGGGAGGCCGCGCAACCATGACACGTCTCCCTTCATCAATGGGACCGCCACAACCGGAGCGACCCCTGCCCCGCGAAGCGGCACCACGATGGCCGCACAGAGCTGTGGTAGGGGTTGTGGTGTGCTTGCGGGAACGGCCGCATCCACGCTTGGGCACCGGAGAGCCGGGCCCCTCGCGAGGTACCTTCCCCTTCTCCACGGCGGTGAACCTCCTCGACGGCGCCATTGGTGGCAGGAGAGGAGCAAGGAAGGAGAAGAAGCGGAAGCGAAGAGGAAGGATGGGTGACGGGGGCTCCGCCCCCTCCCATTTATACCAGGAGAAGGCCAACCAGCACCCCCCACGATCACAGGTAATGATGGTTTTCCTTGCATGTCGCAGGGACTTGTCACGTCGGGCAGTTGCCGAGGCAGCATGGGGAAGCCGAGACACCGACGTCCAATCAATCGCCACACGTCGACCGAGGCCGCAGGCTATTGGGGCCCGCGGCGCTCCGCACTTGACCCTTGGCCTCGCCTCGAAGCCGAGCCCGAGAGTGCCTTGGGCCTGGGGGCTACTGTCGGCATTCTGGGAACGGGGGTCCCCGGACTCGCCTGCCTGCGGCCCATGGCGTGGCTTTGCTGGCAGGCCTATATGTCCCATCTTCATCAACAAGGAATCAAGACCCTCGCAAGGGACCAAGCCTCGCGAGGCGGACGACATAAGACCTCCTCAGGAGCGACCTCACCCGGCTAGCTCGAGAGGGACGGAGAGTTCAAGGTCGGGCAAACATCGCGAGGTTCTCGTGACGTAAGCCATGACGGTCAAGACCAGGCGGGCGCCAGCGCGCAGCGTCCTTGTTTCCTCTTTGGTGCTAAGGGTGCAAGCGCATGCACGGAGTACCGAGGCATCGAGTAATGGTTTCCATATTGCTGCAACAAGACCAAGAACAGAAGGATGGCAAGACGGAGGTCACCATGGAGCCCAGGATGGTGTCGCCACCAGAACCTGTGGCAGGCGAAGACCACCTTTTGTCAGGATAGCTTGTATTATTTGTACCCCTTCAAACTGGCCGTTGTGGGATCCCTTCCCGCTCAATATTTGGGAAGTGTACCAAGGGCCCTATAAATAGGACTAGCCACCACCATAAGGGGGGGTGGAAGGAAGATCATCCTCAACCACACAAGTTCACCAAGCACAAGAACGCCTCAACCTCAGGAGGGTGTTCTTCCCCTTGTACTGTTCGTCCTCAGCCTAAGAGGCAATCCACCACCAACACACTGGAGTAGGGTATTACACCACAACGGTGGCCTGAACCAGTATAATTCTTGTGTCCTTTGTGTTGCGAGTTTGTGGAGTTAGTTCGTGAGATATTAGCTAAGTTAGGACGTGGATCGATACGAGGGAGATCTTCGCGCGCACCCCAGTGTTCGAACCTTAAGGGTTTTGCCGGAACCCGTGATCCGACATCTATTGCCGAAGATTTGTTGATAATTTCTCAAAGAATGCTAAGCCTCTTTCCAACCTCCTTCAGAAGCATGTCAAGTACTCCTGGACTCCTCAGTGTGACATTGCTTTCAACACTCTCAAAGATAAACTCGTCTCAGCTCCTGTCCTAACTCCTCCTGATGAGTCCAAGCCATTCAAAGTTTTCTGTGATGCCTCATTGCAAGGTCTTGGTGATGTGTTAATGCAAGAGAAGAAAGTTGTGTCCTATACTTCTCATCCGTTGAAGCCCAATGAAAGGAACGTCCCCACTCATGATCTTGAGTTTGCGGTAGTTGTCCATGCATTAATAACATGGAGACATCTCTTGTTGGGAAGGCAAGTGGACATTTTCACCAATAACAAGAGCCTCAAATATATCTTCACTCAACCCAACCTCAAACTCCGGCAAACTCGTTGGGTAGAAAAGATTCAAGAGTACAATCCAAGTATTGAATACACTCCAAGCAAGGCAAATGTGATTGCAGATGCTTTGAGCAGAAAGGCTTATTGCAACAGCTTAATTCTCAAGCCATTCCAACCGGATCTTTGTGAAGCTTTCCGCAAGTTCAACCTCCAAGTTGTTCCTCAAGGTTTTCTTGCCAACCTTCAAGTCACTCCAACTCTGGAAGATCAAATTCGTGAGGCACAACTCCTTGATACCATGGTGAAGAAGATGAAACATGGTATTGCCAAGAGCTTACCCAAATACAAGTGCTATCGCATTGATGACAAGGACACCTTATTCTTCAAGGACCAGAATGTGGTTCCAAAAGATGGTCTAAGGAAGATCATAATGCATGAAGCGCACAGTTCTCTTCTTTCCATTAATCTGGGCAGTTCGAAGATGTACCATGAACTCAAGCAGTCGTATTGGTGGACTCTAATGAAGCGAGAGATTGGTTAATTCGTGAATGAATGTGATGTGTGCCGAAGGGTGAAAGTAGAACATCAAGGACCAGATGGTCTCCTCCAACCTCTTTCTATTCCAAAATGAAAGTTTGACCATATCGAAATGGACTTTGTCACTGGCTTTACAAAGTCCAAGCATGGGAATGATGCTATCTTTGTTGTCATCGACAAGCTTGCAAAAGTGGCTCATTTCCTTCCAATCAAAGAATCTATCACGGTAGCTCAGTTGGCAGAGCTATACACCTCCAGAAGTGTCTTGTTGCACGGAATTCCGCAATTGATCTCTTCAGACCACGGAAGCATTTTCACTTCCAAGTTCTGGGACTCCTTCCAGAAGGCCATGGGCACCAGCATTCGCCTCAGCGCGGCTTTCCATCCTCAAACAAGTGGCCAAGTCGAAAGATTCAACCAAATCCTCGAAGGCATGCTCAGAGCTTGTGTGATCTCTTTCGGTATGAAGTGGGAAGATTGCCTCCCATATGCCGAGTTCTCCTACAACAACAGCTTCCAATCACGTCCGGGTAAGGCCCCATTTGAAATTCTTTATGGCAGAAAGTACCGTACTCCTATCAACTGGTCCGAGACTGGTGACCGTCAACTTCTTGGCAATGACTTGATCACAGAAGCTGAAGAAATGTGTAAAGTCATCCATAAAAATCTCAAAGCCGTGCAATCGTGCCAGAAGAGTTACTATGATAGCAAGCACCGTGAGTTGGCTTTCAAGATCGGAGACCATGTCCACCTCTGCGTCTCTCCAATGAAAGGCACTCGACGCTTCGGTATCAAAGGGAAGCTTGCCCCGCGATACGTGGGTCCTTTCAAGATCATTGGCAAAAGAGGCGACCTCGTCTATCAACTTGAGCTCCCTTCCAACTTCTCAAATGTGCATGATGTGTTTCATGTGTCATGGCTTCACAAGTGCTTCAAGACACCCGATCGCACTATCAACTTCGAAGAAATTGACCTCCAAGAATACTTGTCTTATCATGAGCATCCCGTTTCCATTCTTTAAGAAACCGAGCGCAAAAATCGCAACAAGTCCATCAAATTCCTCAAAGTTAAGTGGTCTCACGATTTCGACTGAAGCGACTTAGGAGCGCGAGGATCACCTCCATTCAGAATATCCGGAGTTCTTTCAGTCCTAGATCTCGGCACGAGATCCTCTTGTATTGGAGGAGAGTTGTAACACCCCAGTTGTAAACTTCCATATTTGGAGATGTATCCAACCTGTCATGTTCAATAACAAGTGGTTTTCCTCTTTCTGGGTTTCATTTTGGGTTTGCTTTGTTTCCCATTGCATTGTCTTGTCATATTTCTTTTGCCATCCATTGTTGCATTATGGCCTCATCATATGTTGCATTCTACAAGGGGGCATTTTACTTGTCATCATCATCATGTGCATCTTGATGTGTAGCATATTGCATTGTGGCATGTTATTTTGTGAGTCATGGCATCATCATATTCCCCCCTCTTCTCCCCACCTCTCCATTTCCTTATTTTGGAAAGCTAATATTTTAGCCTCCAATAATGTTCAACTTTACCTCATTGTTCTATCACCATGCCTTAAGCATCTCTGCCAAATTTAGCTTAGTTGAAGATGTTTTGGTTAGGTTTTAAAATGGCTCAAGTTTGAATTTAATTCAAACTTGAATTATTTTTCAACATCTAAAATTTCCAAAACCATTTTATTAAATTGGTCCATATTTCCAGGGTCATGAGGATATTCTCATATTTCTCATACACCTCCCCAATCCCCTGTGCTTTTCTCTTGATTTTCAGCCGGAGGAAAAGAAAGGAAAAAGGAAAAGCAGTAGTAGCACCCCCCGGGCCTCGGCCTCCAGGCCAGCCCAGTAGCAGCAGCAGAGCAGGCCAGTCAAACCAGCTAGCGCCCGCGCGCCAGCCCAGCTAGCCGCACACCTCCCCCTCTCGACCTTTTCTCACCCAGGCGTGAACGCACCCCCGCTAGCACGTGCCCACATGGCCGAGGCGACCCCACTAGTCAGCGACCGATGGAGCACCCCGCACCCACCTTTCTTTGAACTTGGTCCCCTGCGAAAGCACACACATGACATGGCCGAGCGCGATGGCGTGCTCCACCCGCTCGCCCTGGCCCCCTTTCAACCCCTCTCTATGTCCATGGACCCCCTAGGGTTTCCCTCTTCCTCTCGCCGCCGCCGCCAGGTGCGAGGAACCACAAGATCCACTGCTAGAACCCCCTCCCAAGCACACCTGAGAGCGCGGCCTCGCCACCAGCGTGCTCTCCGTCGACTCCAGATTCCCAGACCATGTCCATCCTCCTCTCCGATGTCGTCTACATCCCCAACGTCCACTACTTCAGTGACGGATGCCAAGACACAATGATCTTCTTCCGCTTCTTCCCCGCGGTGCCCGCAAGTGTTCGTTCATAGTTGTTACCCGCTCCGACCTCTTCCCGTAGCCCCGATCATGCTAGCATTTTCGTGGTGAGCCCCTGCTACTCGCCGACCTTTTTCCCCTCTCCTTAGGCTGCTCTGTCGCCGGTTTCCATGTTCGCCCGAGCTCGCCGTCGTCTGGCCTCGTCTCCGGCGAGTGCACCGACCTCCGTTACGCCTCTGCATGTGTCCATCATCGTTGCTATGTCGCATAGGCCAGTTCCACGTGTTCAGCTACTCGCGTAGTCATCCGCCTCGCCACGTACGTCTGCGTCGTCACCGCCTTTGTAGCTCGTCGCCGGCGTCGACTCTTTCATCGTCCAGTGCGGCTAGTGGCACGCAAGGGCACGTGATCCTCCTGCGACCCTGCAGTGCCCTTCCGCCGCTCCGCTGGGCCACCACAGCTACTTCGACGAGCCCCTCCGCTGCTCTGCGCCCGCGTCGAGCCGATCCCCTGCTTCCTCTGTTTTGGAAGCTCGTCGCGCAGCCACTGCCATGTGGGACCCCGTGGGACCCATTGGTCAGTGAGTCAGGGGCTAGGTCCCACCTGTCATCCCCTCCCTCCTTTTCTCTTTTCTTTTATTTATTTCCAGTGAATATTCCGTTTCGGGTAGAAGGAAGCTTTCCATTTCAGGCCGGGTCCATTTCTGGACATTTTCGAATATGGATACTGCCATATCGGTTACATCTTAGAGCAATTGTGATGATTTTTCTGCAGTAACCCCCACATATTATATATGTTTTTGGGGTAGAAAAATCCCACCAATCCAGTGGTGGCATTAGCTTTTGCATTTGAGCAATTTCATGACCATGTCATTTTACTTCATGTTTCTATTTTTTCATTTTTGTGTGATTAAATTCACACATGCTATGTGGTATTTTGGAACATGTGTAGCTTCCTTTTCATGTCTACTTCATACTAGATTTTTTTTCATGCCATTTAGTGCACTGTGATGAGTGCCACAAGCTTGCAAAGTTGCTATCATGAATCTATTTATGCCATGCCATGATTTCTTCTAAGTCTGAGGTGTGTTCATATCATTTGTCATGTTTGCATTGATGCTACCATCTTTTCTCTGGGTCTTTGGTACAAGTTCAGTAAGGGTGTTTGTGTAATGTCATGATCTCGTGTAATGTAATATGTTCCTATAGCATATAGTTTGCTGTGCTTAAACTTTGCTACCTAATGTTGTTTTAGACTTGTTCTAGGGATTTCCAATGGTAGCTCAGTGTTCATGATTTGTAGAGTTTCACCTGTACTTCACTGCCATGCATTGTGTTTTCATGGTTGGGTGTTGTAGTATATTTAAACCTTGCATCTAAGTGGCCATGTTGCTGTTTTAGGCAGTTTGCATCATATCTTGTTTTGCTTGTCATTTGCAAACCGTGCATCCATTTCCGGTGATCTTCTTATCGATTTCATTCAAAATCTCCCAACCTATCCTGCGGCATGCTTGGTTTTCCAAGTTGATGCCATGATCATGTTTCCCCGTCCGGAGTACCCATATGCATTGCACATCATACCTTGCATTCCATGCCATGTCTTGCATCATGTTGTTTGCGGATTGCACCGTGATTGATTGTTGCTCCATTGCTTGTGGTCTTGCTTTGGGTAGATCTGGGAGATGAGTTCGTGAATGAGGATCCTGTCGATTACGTTTACGAGGAGCAAGCTTTCGACAACCATGAGAACTTTGCAGGCTAGATGATCATGACCCCCGATATCACTTGTATCTTTGCTTGCTAGTTGTTCGTTCTATCACTATGTCGAGATACCTACCACTTGTTTATCAAGCCTCCCATATTGCCATGCCAAGCCTCTAACCCACCTTCCTAGCAAACCGTTGTTTGGCTATGTTATCGCCTTTTCTCAGCCACTCTTATAGAGTTGCTAGTTGAAGGTGTCGTGCAGGTTGTTCCATGTTGGACCATGGATATGTTGGGATATCACAATATATCTTATTTAATTAATGCATCTATATACTTGGTAAAGGGTCGAAGGATTGGCCTTTCGCTCGGTGTTTTGTTCCACTCTTGTCGCCTTAGTTTCCGTCATACCGATGTTATGTTCCTTGAATTTTGCGTCCCTAACACGGTGAGGGTTTTTGGGCCCCTCTTGATAATTTGCTTTAAATAAAACACTTCCAGCAAGGCCCAACATTGGTTTTACCATTTGCCTAATAACAACTAAAATTTGCATTGGGAGTAATTAACCCATGGATTCTTAATCAACAACCCGGGCCAGTGCTCCTCATGAGTGTTGGTCCAAAATAGAGCACCGTGCGGGACCGCCCCTTGGCAACATGGGGTATGTCGGTACCTGTACGCTTAGCTTATCCGTCGTGGCCTGAGACGAGATATGCACGGCTACTATCAGGGCGTCGGCGCGTCGGGAGGTCTTGCTGGACTTGGTTTACCATTGTCGAAATGTCTTGTGCACTGGGATTCCGAGTCTGATCGGAGGGTCCTGCGATGGAGGATTATCTCCGCGGATCATGAGCTTGTCATGGGCTAAGTTGGGACACCCCTGCAGGGTTTAAACTTTCGAGAGTCGTGCCCATGGTTAGGTGGCAGATGGGAATTTGTTAATATCCAGTTGTAGAGAACTTGACACTTGACTTAATTAAAATACACCCACCGCGTGTGTAACTGTGATGGTCTCTTTTCGACGAGGTTCGGGAAGAGAACACGGTGGGGTTATGTTTAAACGTAAGTAGTTCAGGATCACTTCTTGATCACTCCTACTTTATGACCGTTGTGTTGTTTCTCATCTTACTCTGGTACTCGTATGTTAGCCACCATATTCGCTTAGTGATTGTCGCAACTCCGCCGCATAACCACATCCTACCTTTAAGCGTAAATAGTCTTGATCTCGCGGGTTTTGAGATTGTTGAGTCCTCGTGACACACAGGTACTACAACAACAGTTGCAGGTGACGATCATACCAATGCAGGTGATGCCACCGAGCTCAAGTGGGAGTTTGATGAAGACCTTGGCCGTTACTATGTTTCCTTTCCGGCTGATCAGTAGTGGTGCCCCGTAGGGTCAACCGAGATTTAGCATTTGGGGTTGTCTTCTTTTCATCTGGATCCGTCTGTAGTCGGACCTTGTGTGTACTCTAATTGATGTATGAATAATTTGATCATTGTGTGACGTGGCGATTGTAAGCCAACTATTTACTTCCTTGTTCATTACATGGGATTGTGTAAAGATGACCCTTCTTGTGACCATGCCAAAATGCGGTTATGCCTGTAAGTCATGCCTCGACACGTACGAGATATAGCCACATTGTCAGGACCGGATTTTCGGGATATAAATTTCCCAGAAAATGGCCTTTGTGCTCACCAGCCCCAGGATTACTGTTAGCTGATGAGGCACCAACTTGATACAGAAATTCCAAGCAAGGTACATAATATGTAGTACAAGACCATTCTGGCCTATGGGTACAACAATTTGTTTCTAGTGGTTGATGGAGGAAGCGGTTTGCGGATCATCAGCGTCTATGGGACCCCTTTTCCCACAGGAACATCTGACCATTGCGTAGGTTCCGGGGCTGTCATCATAATGTTCGTCTCCACGCAAGAAATCTGGCCAAGACAATAGCCAGGGACAAGCTAGTGAGTACTTTGAATGTACTCGCAAACATTAAGAACACAGGTATAATATAGCCACTGATAATCATGCTTTGAAATATTCTATGATCACTTCGTCAGTTATGAAATAAGGTTCATGATGCACACAAGCAGATCATTCAAATAAAACATGAGTAAACAATCTAGGAGTAGAAATGAAAAGCACCGATCGAGTGTCTGAAGCGATGACTTGAAAGAATAATAATATGAAGCATGCCGCAGTCGAGCGTCTGAGCGACACCACATAAAGGGCTTATAAATAAAAGGAATAACAAGCATGCCACATTCAGGCGTCTGTGCGACAGCACATAAAGGGCTTATAAGTAAATGAAATAACAAGCATGCCACAGTCGAGCGTCTGTGCGACACCACATAAAGGGCTTATAAGTAACTGAAATAACAAGCATGCCACAGTCGGGCGTCTGAGCGACACCACATAAAGGGCTTATATATAAAAATAATCACAGTGAA
Source organism: Triticum aestivum (assembly GCF_018294505.1). Taxonomy (NCBI): domain Eukaryota; kingdom Viridiplantae; phylum Streptophyta; class Magnoliopsida; order Poales; family Poaceae; genus Triticum; species Triticum aestivum. The sequence goes on from NC_057797.1 coordinate 302,866,201, forward strand.
TATCCAGGAGGTGGAACCATCCCAGGGATACTCATTAATTTCAAATAATACAATTGATTAGTCCACAATAATAATAATCATAATCATCATATGTCACAGGTCATAATCAATGTTCTGGTTTAGTAGTTTTCCTCCGAAGACCGACACTAAGACCGACACTTGACCCATCCCAGACTGTAGTCCTTAACCATGGACACGGCTATTCGAATAGGTATAATATCTCTGCAGAGGGTGTACTCTTTACCCACTAGCAACGGATTCCTTTAGACCATCGGGACTAATTCCGTCTACGGTCTTTCATTCGAAAACACACCTGACCGCACACACCAGCTTAACTTACCGGTGTCTGGAATCACCCACAACACCTGTCAAGCGAAACTCTAAGTGGGGAGGCTACAACCTTGCTTAGCATGGGATCAAACTTATATCGCGTGCTCTAAGGGGTGCCCCCTCTCAGTCCTAATCGGAAACACCCATGCCCCTGGACCAGGTGGCATGCCTACTGGTTGCAGCCGGTATCTTCCAACATGGCCTCTCTGTACGGTGTGTGCTAGGACAGGGGTTGACAACTTACTGAACCGTACCCTACCTACGGCAGGGACAAGTGGCATCACGAAACAAGTATGGGGGTTACTGGAACAAGACTCGATCTACGGCCGACTCAGTAGGTTTAAGCATTCCTGCATGGTTAGCTAAAGAATTATATTTCACATCCATCAGACAGAACCACCACTCATCATACCTCCCCACGCCCCACCGGTCATAATCGTCTCGACGAGGGACAAGCTCCTGTCTACCCAAGACAGAGGCTTTCTCAGATCCTTCCCGGTAGGCATAAGAGGCATATGAGGGAGATTTCTATCACAAACATATCGAATGCCAACAGCATGAAATCATCAATATGCATTATGATCGTATCATCGCATAGAATAACGAAATCTCCGAGACAAGATGGGTTGCAACTGTATCAACAACGCCAGACAATATTATGCCAGGGTTCAGAATGCTTGCCTTCAAGTTGTGGAGAGGCAGGGTGCATTCCAAAACTTTTGAAAGTTTTCTTCTCCCTCTCCAAAATCCTATTTTAAATAAATTTGAATTAACACATACTTTAAAAACAGCACAAAAAAGTTATTTGGAAAATTTTGAAATAAATATGAAAATCAGCTAGATAATATTTGGGAAACAATAGAAAAAGAATCAAGTCATTTGGATTTATAATTAAAAAGATACAGCCAGTCAAAGTTTCAGTCTAACTCTGTTTTTAAAATAAAACAGAAAAGAAAACGTTTTGATGAGAATACGCTTTCGAAGCAGGGGAGACGTACTTGGGGGTTTTACGCTTCCCCTTAAAACCACGCGGGCCGGCTTGGGTCACTGACAGTGGGTCCAGGGTGCCCACTGGTCAGGTTTAACAAGTCATTCCCCGCCTCCTTCCTCCTCTGTCCGAGCCGAGGCGGGGTTCCGGCAATCAACGCCGGCGAACGGCGGCTTCCCGCGGGCTCCGGAGGGTAGGGATGGATCCGCCAGACCGGGGCGGTCCTCCCGGTGGTTGTTGGGTCGGTGGGGGTGGAGGGAGTCACCGGAAGCGAGCTCCGCAGCAGAGGAAGCTTCGAGTGCAATTGGGGTTCTGGGCTGCGGTGGTTCCCCATCGCAGCTGAGGGCTTGGGCGGTTCCGTAAGATCGAGGGGAAGAGGATGGTGGCTCTGGAGGGGCGGGGGAGGCTCTGGTCACGACTGAATGGACCAGAGGGCGGCGGCGGCTGTACTGGCCGGAGATGGGGGAGACGGCCTTCCACTGTTGATTGCGGGCTAGGGGAGCTCCATAGGGTTGGCTTGAGGTTGCCTGAGGGCCTAGGAAAGCTCGGGGGTCCTTTTATAGTGCAACGAGTTCTGTTCCGCGGTGCTGGATAAGAACGACGGCGAACCGCCGTTCTGTTGCTGCAGGGGGGACGTGGCGGCGACGAGCGCTTGCAGATGAGCTTGTGAATGAGCTCGGACTGCTCTAGAGGGCAGCTGGCGCACGCGTGTGGCTCGGGCGGCGCTGTCCATGCAGAGGTTGTTGTGGCCGCCTGCTTGCTGCCATAGCCGACCTGACGGCGGCGCTGTAGGGCGCCAGGAGGGGGCCAGGGCGGCTCTGCGGTGAGGGGGGGGGTCAGGCGTGCTGGCTGTGTGAGGGGGTGGCCAGAACGAGCGCGGGGAGGCGTTAGTGGGGACGTGGCGACTCGGTGCGCACGCGTGCAAAACGTGCGCTCTGGGCACGACCAGCGCACGCACGCTATGTGCTCAACGCAATGCCAGAGCGTGCTAGAGGATTAGGATGAGGCTGGGGATTAGTAGGCCTGGGTTAGGGTTAGCTAGGAGCTTAGTGGACATGTTGGTTGGGTCAGGGGGTCAAGTCCATAATGGAGACTAAAGATCGTGCCAAAACTGTGCATGCACTCAAGGTGTTTGATAGAATGCCATGTGCATCTAGGCAACTCTTGGGGTGGCCAAAAGCTCCAGACCAGTGTCTCTTTAGATGATACAGAGGGTGGTCAGGTTAGTTTGTCAAAAGCAAGAACTTGTTAGTGCAAGTTCTTGAGAAAACCAATTCTGGACAGAAAGAAAAGGGCATAGTTTCATGGACTAAAATTACTCCAATGGGTCTACTCTCCTGGACTTAAGGGTTTAGTAGGGTGTTCTTTAATTAGGAAAAAGCTCATGGCTACTAGAGAAAGAATGATTAGGGTTGCAGTACAAATCATCAAGTTGGACTAGAATGAAACTGAGGTTGATTCACTCAAAATTTTCAAAGAACATCACTGGTTTTTTCATAAAGTTGAATAATATACTCCTATTAACATCCCATAATTTTGGTGGAAGGTTTAAAGAAATATTTAAATAGGTTGTAGTGCAAAATTGCCCACTGGACCAGATTTGAAAACTTGGTGTAGAGCTCAAAATTTCCAATGAGTAGAAGATATTTTTGCATAAAAGTGATTTAAAAACATCACATGACATCTCCAAATTTTGGTTGGAATTTTAGACAAATCTATCAAATGGTTGTAGTTCAAAAAGAGCTCCAAAACTAATGAAAATCACTTTAAGGAATAAAGCTCAGAGAGAAATAGTTATGCAAATAAATCCACTGATAATAGAAATGTTTTTCTTGAAGGGGCAAACAAGTCCAATAATATATTTGGAAAGTTTTCACTTGGGGTAAAAACTCCATAATAATAAGGAAAAGAATGGCTCTGAAATCAACAGAAAATCCAGAAAATAAAGGTTTAAATTTCCTGGCAAAATTTTAATTAATAAAACAAGGTTGGAATTTTTGGGGTGTCACGCGCATCTTGGGCATTACCGAACTACTCACGCATCATCGGAGAGGCACCAATAGAGGTGGTGAACCCCATCCGTGATGGTGTCTAGATTGGATCTGGTGGTTCTGGAACCTGCGGCGGGTGGAATTGATTTTCGTCGACTCCCCTAGGTTTTGTGGAATATTGGGGTATTTATAGAGCAAAGAGGGGGTCCGAGGGCACCCGAGGTGGGCACAACACAGCATGGCACGCCCTGGCGGGTTGTGCTCTCCTCGGAGCACCCCCCTGGCGCAGCCTTGGCCCATTAGGTGTCTTCTAGTCCATAAAAAATCTTGTAAAGTTGCGTGGCATTTGGATTCCGTTTGGTATTGATTTTCTGCGATGTAAAAAACATGCAAAAAATAGCAACTCACACTTGGCACTATGTCAATAGGATAGTACCAAAAAATTATATAAAATGATTATAAAACATCCAAGATTGATAATATAACATCATAGAACAATAAAAAATTATAGATACGTTGGAGACGTATCACCATGCGACAACATGTACAGAAAACAACTGTTGTCATCACGTAAATAAAAAATCAGTATCTGTGTATTTATGAATAGCAACTGCCAAATTAGGTAACCTGGAAATGACAACAACATGTGCATCCCATAAGATTTGCCATCACAATTTACAAACCAATGCGACCAATGTCAGAAAAGAAAATGTAGAAACAAAATGATAAACCTAAAAAGTTTACCTTGCACTATAGGCTCTGCAAACTTCACAGCCTTCCTGCCATCAGCCATTGGCTATGCCATCACTAGGATCGTGCCTGCCGAGAAAGAAAAGGCAACAGGCATAGGATCGTGCACTGTTCATCCTGAGTGCGATCTATGCCAAGACAAAAGCTTGGTGGGGTGAAAGCCATGGGGTGCCTCTCCTGCTACCAGCCGGATTGCGAACAAATTGTTTGGTAGAATCAAGAGGTCATAGATCGACAAACATGTCTGCCTCGTCTACTGTAGGATCATTATGCTTATTTGTAGGGTGGGGCCTCCTATCCGCGGTCTCAATCACAACTTTCTTGCCTATCTTCCTTTTTGGGATGTAGGGGACACCAATGTTGACAGGGAGCTTAGAAGTGCGCAAATTTAAGTTGGTGTTCTCCATGGCGGTAAAAGATGCAGTATGCTATGAACGTCCACCTCCTTCAATGGTGCACTACTTAGCACCTGCATTTGTTGTATTGCAGACTTCCATCTTCTCGACTATGTTGCTTTTGGTAGAAGGTGGGAATAGTGTGGAAGTAGGCACATAACCAGAGTCACCTCTGCTGCTCTTAACTACCTCTGGTGCATTACATAACTGTGCAAGATTCTTGTGGGGGCTATACCGCCTAGGTGGCAGGCTAGCTCGCACAACGGTTGGAGTAGAAGCCTCTAGGCCACCAGCCACTAGAGCTGTTGTGCGATGAGGGTCATCTATGGATGGCATGTCATTCTTAAATGTGGCCGCAACCCCTTCTTCCGTGGACACAGAAGTGCCAGCAGCTACACACTTGGAATTCGTTTCAGATGATCGGGAATCTTCCTTGTTTAGGTTGAGCTCGGGAGTGTCCACTTCAACACTTGATGGTCGGCTGGCATGGGCCACAACAACATCTCTCATTGCCACCAGGGTACGCAATATTGCAACAGTCCTGGCAGATACTGACTCGTCACTCCCAGATGTATGGATTCCTATTGTCGTAGTCTGCACATCTACAACCGGCGGAGATGGGCGGCCGCTTGCATCAGAGCGATCGGGAACAGTGCATGGTGCAGCGGCAGATTTTGTCGGATGCTGGGCTCCGTAGACCCTTGAGAGGTTTGAACACTGGGTGCGTACGAAGAAGTCCTACTCCAAAACCTGCCGGCCTAGCTCGACGAACCCAAGGGACAAGAGACACATCAGTTTATTCTGGTTCGGGCCAACTTTCGGTGTAATACCCTAGTACAGCTTTGTGGTGGATTGCCTCGAGGGGCTGAGGATGAACTAGTACAATGGTTGAACAGCCTTAGGAGGTGAGGTGTTCTTGAGCTCAAAGAGCTAGTGGCTGTGAGGATGGTCTAAATGATCTGATCCCTCCCTCGGGTGGTGGCTAAGTCCTATTTATAGTGGCCTTGGTCCTCTTCCCAAATGTCGGCAGGAAGGAATCCCACAATGGCCATATTCAAAGGGACACAACTAGTACAAGTTATCGTGACATAAGTAGTCTTCGCTTGCAAAGGCTCTGGTGGTGACGTTGTAGTGGGGTCCGTGATGACCTCCGCCCTGCCGTCCTGGTGGTCTTGGTCTTGGTGCACCAATATGGAAACCTTTTCCTGATTCCTCGGGACTCCATGCTTGCGCTTGCCTCCTTGGCACCAAAGGGAAAACTGGTACACTGCGCCCGCTGGTGCCCGCCTAGCCTTGGTCGTCATGGCTCACGTCATGTGAACCTCGCGAGGTGCACCTTGCCTTCATATCTCTGCTCCTCGGGAGCCAGCCTAGAGAGGCCACCCCCAGGGAGATCTTGGCGTCGTCCGCCTCGCAAGGCTTGGCCCGTCGCGAGGGTCTTTTGTTGTCGGTGCTGAAACTGGGCCGTACCGGGCCGCTGATGGAGCCACGCCGTGGGCCACAAACAGGCAAGATTGGGTACCCAAATTCCCAGAACGCCGACTGTAGTCCCCGGGCCCAAGGCACGCTCAAGCTTGGCTTTGAGGCGAAGCCAAAGGGCAAGTGCGGAGCACCACAGGCACCAACCTCCTACGGTCTTGGTCGATGCGCTGTGATTGATGGGACGTGGGAGCCTCCGCTTCCCCATGCTGCCTCGGCAACCATCCCTGGCTGTCAATAAAGCTAGCGCCTGCTGCAGAGCTCTCATTGCCTTTCCCTTTCATCTTGATCTAGATCCCCTTCTTCTCCTTGCCCAGAGAGCCCAGATCTGCCGAAACTCTCCCCCAAGCCTGTAGCGGATGGCCAACGATAAGGCGAAGGCCGCGCGCTTGCCTTCCTGGTTCGAGCTTGCCCTGAGCGTGCCCACCGTCACGGAGAAGAACCTCTCCGGTGCGCTCCTAGTGATGGTAGATGGCAGCAACGAGGGGGGGAGAGACAATGCTCCCGGCCGGCTCCGCTAAGCCGGAAACCATGGGCGGCACCTTCTATCCCTTCTTACATAGCGTCTTCGCGGGGCTGGTCCCCCCTTCTCCGGCTTCTTCTATGCCATCCTTCGCCATTATAATCTCCACGCCCTTCATATTCATCCCTATTTTTTCCTTCTTCTATCGATCTTTGCCTTTTACTGCAAGGCGTTCGTGGGGGTGATGTCGTCTGTTGCGCTGCTCCGCCAGTTCTTCCACCTCCGGATCAAGGAAGGCTCATGCTCAGGATTTGCCAACTTTGTGACAGCCAATGGCAGCAATGCGATCTCACGAGCCAGGAAGAAGGTAGAAGATTTTAGGAACAAGTGGGTCCTCATGGGTGCCTCGAGTTCTTGCCCTCGGCTGGCGCTACCGACCGAGATGCCACTGCCTCACGAGGGATGGAATCATGAGAAGTTCAATGATCCCCGGGTGGAGCACTTGATGCAAAGGATGGTGGCTGACCTGAGGCCTAATGACCCAAAGGCGGAGACTGGTGGGGGCTATGATCGTTAGGGAATTCCTGACACAGCACCTAGATCCGCTCCATGCACGCTCGCGCCCTTTGTGGGAGCTCACGGGCCAGGGTGGCATACTCCGCCTGCGGCCGGACGATCTGCCCCAGGAGAAGTTGAACAAGGTCCCGCGCCTCCTGGTCGAGAAGGACCAGGGTTGCTTGCCGGACACCCATCTGCCATTGTATCGTCACCGTGATGGGGCGAAGATCGCCGCTGCTATGCTGGTCTTCAATGAGCACGGGCTCCTACCGCCGACACCCACCAGTCCTCCGAGCTCCCCGGTGGTGGCGGCTTCTGGTGAGTCCGACGAGGAGGGGGGTCGGACTCGAAGGAGACTGTGGAAGGTACAGTGACGTCTCCCCCCTGCGCCAACCTTTCCTCGCCCTTTCTGATAATGATGGCGACACCGGCGAGCACCCTGCTCGGGAGCCCCTGCACAGTGCCGGGGTCACCACAAGATCCAGGGGCACCACTCCGAGGAAGCTGACACCGGGGGTCCTGAAGAAGAGCCGGTCGGTGTGGATTCCCCAAGGTGGTGCCTCCGACTTGCCGCCAGCCGGCGTTGACGTAGGCCCGGGTGCCACGCCCCTGTCTGCCCCTGGGGCTCATGCGCCCTTGCCGCAACCTATGAAGACCAAGGGCATGGTGCTCCTGAAGAGGGCGAGAGACTATGCCGCCGTGGATCATTAAGTGCTCTGCCCTGATCTTCCTTCCTTGCTCTTGTTGTAGTATCTCGATGCCCCCCTTTGGAATGGCTAGGCCTGTGCCAGTGGTGAAGAAGAAGAAGGAGACGACTGTGGTCCACGCAGTTCAGCAGCCCGCCGCGGCCACACCGCCCCCGCACAGATGGGCAGTGATGAGCCTCGTGCTCCTGTGGAAGGGTTGCCCTCGCGGGACCCGGAGACCCACCCTCAGGAGGAAGCGGTATCTGTAGATAGGCCGGCTCCGGATCTGCTTGCCCTCAGCTCGCCTGCTGTGGTCCCAAAGGCTCCGGAGCACACGGACCCCACTGCCGCCGCTAACTTGCCGATCCTAACATCGGCGCCACCTTCTACTTCGCCTCGTACTCTGAAGGAGGCTTTCTCTGCGCTGACCCAACTTCGCGATGATCTTCAAGGCGTCGATCCTCACCTGGCGTCCGGTCGCCTGGAGGTGATCTCGGGGTGGCTGCCATCCGAGAGTCCGTCAGGGCGGCATGGAGCCACGCCTTGGCGGCCTCTGAGGAAGATAAGCAGGTTGCCGGCCTGGCCGCGGCCACCCCGACGTTGCATTGGAGGACACTAAGGCTGCCAAGGAGCGCTGCCGGGTGGCGAAAGCCGAGCCGGAGACCCTGTGCAATGAGCGTATCACCGAGGCTCGTCAGTGCGAGGCGCGGGAGGAGGAGCTGAAGGCTCGGGAAGACGCGGTTACCGGTCGTGACACTAAGCTGGAGCAGTAAGCGCGGGAGCAGGCCAGAGAGCGCAATCGCCTGCTGAGGGAGTCCTGGACTAGGGGGTCTTCAGACAGTCAGACTATATCCTTTGTCCGGACTGTTGGACTATGGAGATACAAGTTTGAAGACTTTGTCCCGTGTCCGGATGGGACTCTACTTGGCGTGGAAGGCAAGCAAGGCAATACGGATATGTATATCTCCTCCTTTGTAACCGACCTTGTGTAACCCTAGCCTCCTCTGGTGTCTATATAAACCGGAGGGTTTTAGTCTATAGGACAACAGACAATCATACCATAGGCTAGCTTCTAGGGTTTAGCCTCTTTGATCTCGTGGTAGATCAACTCTTGTACTACTCATATTAGCAAGAACAATCAAGTAGGACATAGGGTATTACCTCCATCAAGAGGGCACGAACCTGGGTAAACATCGTGTCCCCAACCTCCTGTTACCATCCGCCTTAGACGCACAGTTCGGGACCCCCTACCCGAGATGCGCCAGTTTTGACACCGACATTGGTGCTTTCATTGAGAGTTCCACTGTGTCTTCACCGTAAGGCTTGATGGCTCATTCGATCATCGCTAGCGATGCGGTCCATGGTGAGGCCTTCCTCCCCGGACAGATCTTCGTATTCGGCGGCTTCGCACTGCTGCTTGGCCATCTGGAGCAAATCGAAAGCTACGCCCCTGGGCATCAGGTCAGATTTGGAAACTTGAACTACATGGCCGACATCTGCGGAGACTTGATCTTCGATGAATTCGAGCCCATGCTGGACGCGCCGCACAGTCGCAACGAGCATGACATAACTCTACCGTTGCACAGTGGTCGGGAGATCGCATCCGCAACTACTCCAGAAGTTAGCCCGGAGCAAATCGCGTAATCCGAGAGCCGAGGGATAGACCCCGCCATGGAGGCCGCACTCTCAGTCGCGATAGAGCCAAATACTGACTTCACCCCTTACGAGAGCCGTGTCGCCGAACCACGGGATTCATCACTGGCCACGGACTCCGAGCCGCTCACATCCGTGCCCGTCAAATCCGACTGGGCGCCGATCATGGAGTTCACCTCCACGGATATCTTTTAGCACTCACCTTTCGGAGATGTGCTAAATTCATTAAGATCTCTCTCCCTGTCAGGAGAACCTTGGTGGAACTTTGTCCGGCTAGAATGGGACACGTACGACGAAGAAATTCGTTGCCCACCCACCACCCACTTAGTAGCCACTGTGGATGACTTAACCGAGATGCTCGACTTCGACTCCGAAGACTTTGACGGTATGGACGACGAAGCCGGAGACGAACATGGTGGACACCCCCATGGAACGCAATGGCGATGAGACAACGGAGGATGACCCCTCCAAGATGCAGCCCAAGCGCTGACGTCAGCGGCAATGCTCTAAGTCCCGCCACAGCAAGAGCAGTGATACCGGCACAGGAGATAATAACACTCCGGATAGCACCGAAGACAACAACAATCCCCTCCAGCATGGTGTAGAGCTAGAGGACGAACAAGTTAGCCCTCCAGAGCAGATAGCGTATGGAGAACCGGAGGAGGACAATTACATGCCTCTCTTCGAAGACGAGGCGAGCCTCGGCGACGACGAGTTTATTGTGCCTAAGGACCCCGTCGAGCAAGAGCGCTTCAAGCGCCGACTTATGGCCACGACAAATAGCCTAAAAAACAGCAACAGCTTCAAGCTGATCAGGACTCGCTAGTAGATAGGTGGACCGAAGTCCTGGCGGCCGAGGAGCATGAACTCGAGCGCCCGTCCAAGAGTTACCCAAAACGCAGGTTGCTACCTCACCTCGAGGAGGAAGCATTGAAGCCTCATTCACCAGTGTACGATGCAGCTGACCGGCCACTACGCGGCCGAGCCAGACAAGCGTTTCAGCCTAAAGTTCAGACCGCACACCGTCGCCACTCAGTCAAAAATACTAAGGCCCGGGGCAACACAAAGGACCTGCGAGACATCTTGGACAGTAAGGCAAAAATCGCAAGGTCAATATACGGGACACGGGCACGTGCGCCCACATGGGATGATCCTCGCATCGGATACACCAAGAATAAATCCGGCCGGGCCGAATACAGCAGACAAGACTCATATGAACTACGTCGGGATACAGCCCGGCACAGAGGTGCCGCACACCCCCTATGCTTCACTGATGAAGTTATGAATCATGAATTCCTGGAGGGTTTCAAACCCGTAAATATCGAATCATACGACGCCACAACAGATCCCGCTTTATGGATTGAGGATTTCCTCCTTCACATCCACATGGCTCACGGTGATGATCTACATGCCATCAAGTACCTCCCACTAAAACTCAAAGGACCAGCTTGGCATTGGCTGAATAGCTTGCCAGCAGATTCCGTCGGCAGTTGGGAGGATGTGGAAGACATATTTCTCGACAACTTCCAGGGCACTTATGTACGGCCACCAGATGCTGATGACTTGAGCCACATAACCCAGCAGCCAGGGGAATCAGCCAGACATTCTAGACACAGTTCCTGACTAAGAAAAATCAAATTGTAGACTGTCCGGTATGCAGAGGCCCTAGCGGCATTCAAGCATAACATCCGCGACGAATGGCTCGCCCGCCACCTCGGCCAGGAAAAGCCGAAATCTATGGCAGCCCTCACAACACTCATGACCCGCTTCTGCGCGGGCGAGGACAGCTGGCTGGCTCGCAGCCACAACACATCAAAGAATCCAGATACCTCGGATACCAAAGATGTTAACAGTAGGCAGCATCGTAATACACCAAAGCACCGCAATAACAGCGATAACACCGAAGATACGGCAGTTAATGTAGGATTCAGAGGCTCTAGATCCGGTCAGCGGAAAAAAGCATTCAAAAGAAATACTCTGGCTTCGTCCAGTCTGGATCGCATACTTGATCGCTCGTGTCAAATCCACGGCACCCCCGACAAGCCAGCCAATCACACCAACAGAGAATGCTGGGTGTTCAAGCAGGCCGGCAAGTTAAATGCCAAAAACAAGGACAAGGGGCTGCATAGCGATGACGAGGAGGAGCCCCGACCGCCGAACACAGGAGGACAGAAGGGGTTTCCCCCACAAGTGAAGATGGTGAACATGATATACGCAACCCACATTCCCAAGAGGGAGCAGAAGCGTGTGCTAAGGGACGTCTATGCGATGGAGCCCGTCGCCCCAAATTTCAACCCATGGTCTGCTTGCCCGATCACCTTCGATCGCAGGGATCACCCTACTAGCATCCGTCAAGGCGGATCTGCCGCATTGGTCCTAGACCCCATCATTGAAGGATTTCACCTCACTCGAGTCCTTATGGACGGCGGCAGCAGCCTAAACTTGCTTTATCAGGATACAGTGGGAAAAATGGGTATCAATCCCTCGAGGATCAAACCCAGCAAAACCACCTTTAAAGGCGTCATCCCAGGTGTAGAGGCCCATTGCACAGGCTCAATCACACTGGAAGTAGTCTTTGGATCACCGGAAAACTTCCGAAGGGAAGAGTTAATCTTCGACATCGTCCCGTTTCGCAGTGGCTATCATGCACTGCTCGGACGGACATCATTTGCAAAATTCAATGTAGTGCTGCATTACGCATATCTCAAGCTCAAGATGCTAGGACCTCGCGGAGTCATAACAGTAAATGGAAACACAAAACGCTCGCTCCGTACGGAAGAGCACACTGCGGCCCTTTCAGCAGAGGCACAAGGCAGCCTGTACATGCAGACCACTCATTCGGCGTCACGGTCCCCTGACACCTTCAAGCGAGTCCGGAACAAGCTGCAACAGGATCGCCTGGCACGATCAGAGCTCGCCTAGAATTCGGCCCCCGTCCCAGTCCCAGTAAAGTGATGAAATCCGTGTCGCGCGTACATAACTATGCATTAAAAATACCATGGACATAGGCGGGGGCACGATCAGGACACGTCCCGCATTGTGGCTTAACCACACTAGGGGCTGTATACCTTCGAGATTCCTTTTCTCTTTCAGGGCCTAACTCCCTGGAAGCCCTTTCCTGCAGTACGATTGTCGGACACATTCCGGAAGCAACAACCAAGGCGGCAAGAAGCTAAGTTGAACACGGGAACCACCAGGTGGTCTCTAGTAATAACTGATATACCCGCTTTTCACTATTTTATGCGCAGCTTGACCTGGGATAGGACATTTCGAATTGTCCTACTTTATGCTTATTGCACTACTTGTACCAAGTACGCTTCGACGTATCATTTAAATAACAATTCATATCATTAATCTATCATTACATTATTTAAGTTTTTCTCTTTCTCTTATATGTCCATTTACGACAATCCGCACCCGCGCGTGCGGGTATGGTCAGTTCACCAGGGGTCCTCGGTTGCCCCATAACACGGTGCAAGAAGTACGAATACTTTCGATAGTGTGGCACCCTGAACTTATGTCATTATATGCATTAGCTCTGAATCATGTCTTTGGTAAAATGTTGGGTTGCCCAGATCCCATGCTTTGGTTCCTTATGTTCCGCTATATCGGCTAAGGTAGCGGTGGGAGAACTATGCGATTGTGTCCCGGTTCTTCCGGACGAGCACCTCCGTAGAGAAAGCCAAAAACTGACTGTCATGATAAGGCGAGAGACTGGTCGCTGTTCGAGAGGTCTCAAGTCCTTAAAGATTTTTTCAGCTTCGGGCGAGGAGTCGGCCTTGTCTGGCTTAGGCGTGTATAGTGCCCCAAATTCGGCCCTCCGAATACCAGGGGCTTCGCCAAAAATTTAAAATCATAGACTTCTATGGCTAAGTGAGAGTGATAAAGCATTATAGTCCGGTTGTCTGGTTTGTTGCACTGAACACCTCCCTTGAAGGACCCAAAATTGGGGTAAAGAGTGTTCAGATTTATCCCGAACACCCAGTACTAGTTACATGGGGGTAGATGCCGACGACTGGCCAACTCTCAGATTTTATAAACAGACGCACAGAATGTAATATTTTAAATTAAGAAAGTGTCGCATGGCGCAAACGAACTCGTTTAATATTACAGGATCACATGGGCATGTTCATTCAAAAATTACATCCTTGGCACACTCATCTGCCACTAACCGGGAACCCTTCAGGACACTCTCATAATAATTATCGGGGCAGTGATGCTCCTTGCCCTCCGGCGGCCCCTCCTTCACCAGATTCACGGCGTCCAGCTTCGCCTAGTGCACCTTCGCCCGGGGAAAAGCCCTGCGTGCACCCTCGATGCAGACGGACCACTTGATGACTTCAAGCCGTGGGCAGGCTTCCACTAACCGCCTCACTAGGCCGAAGTAGCTGCCGGACAAGGGCTCGCCAGGCCACATCCGGACTATAAGGCCCCTCATGGCCTGTTCCGCTGCCTTGTGAAGCTCTACCAACTGCTTTAGCTGGTCGCTCAAGGGCACGGGGTGTTCGGTCCCAGTATACTGTGACCAGAACAACTTCTCCGTTGAGGTCCCCTCCTCAGCCCGGTAAAACTCCGCGGCATCCAGTACACTGCAGGGATGATCTGCAAAAGCTCCTCGAGAGCTCCGAAGTCGGGTAAGAAAAAGGAAAGTCTCCTTCACATGCTTGCTTTGCATATTGAATGCCTTACTCGTTGCTATCTTCTTCACCACGTCAATCTCCTGAAGTGCCTTGTGGGCTTCGGCCTTGGCGCACCGGACGCTTTCAAGTGCCTGCGTGAGCTCGGACTCTCACGTCTTGGAGTCAAGCTCCAAGGACTCGTGCTTTTTGGCAAGAGCCTCGAGCTCTTCCTACACCTCACCTACTCGGGCTTCTTGTCTCTCCCGTTCAATGCGTTCTTTGGCCGCTTTGTCTTCGGCCTCGGACAACGCCTTCCTCAGGGTCTCCACCTTGGTCATGGTCCCTGACAAATTCATGATGATCCTATTACTTCACACCCAAACCTCTTTTTAACTATATATAGACAGGGGTATATCTTACCTTTGCTCTCTTTGAGCTGCCTCTTGGTAAGACCGGGCTCATCCTCGGACCACTTCAGGGCCTGCTTCTGCGCAGATACCTCCGCAATACGTGCGACAGCGGCCAGCAGTGAAGCCTGCACATACACATAGACATACTCTAATTAGACTCCTGAGTTATCATTTGATCCTCTATTCAGTTTTTCTTCACGAACAATGAACAGAGCATCAGGGGCTACTATCTAGGCGGTAATATTTTCTTATATTTTGATTGCTTACCTCAAAGACTGTTACGAGGCTAGCGCAAGCTTCGGTCAGTCTGTTTTTGGCGGACCGAACCTTCTCGACCACCGCACTCATGATAGTGTGTTGCTCTTCTTCGATGGAAGCACTGCGAAGCGCTTCCAGCAGGCTATCTGGTGCCTCTGATTAGAAAGAGGACACCGGCATGGATGGTTGGTCCCCCGCCTGCCGGAGTCCGAAACCATCAAAGGTTCCGGCGTAGTTTCTGGCTGGGGCCCGAACTCGTAGCCCATAGGAGCCTCGCTCCCTCGGTACCCAGGGTCCGGGAAGTCACCGTCAGGCGCCCCCAGGACCACCTCCCCTTGGCTCGGTGCCTTTTGAGACAACACCTCGGTGTTTTCCATAGGGCGAGGGGTTGGAGCAGTCGGAAGAGAACCATTGTTCATATTCGACGAGTCCAAAGAGCCGCTCGACGAAGGTACGTCGAGATGAGCTCGGGACGGACTGCATAATCATGTTCGGCATGAGAGAAGGCAGTACAATAAAACATACCATGAAGTACAATGGTGTCCAGACACTTACGATTTCGCCAGGGGCTTGACCCTGGGTAGCCACTCGTCGCCGCAGTCAGCGGCCGTCGTGGCGCAGTCCGGAAGGAGGGTCCTTCCCTTCTTGGACCCTTTGGCCTCCCCGGATGGGTCGGCCTTCCTTTTCTTGTATCCCCCGACTGGGTGGGGGAGAACTTTTCTCCTCCTCCTCGTTTTCGTGGGTGGAGTGCGCATTGGAGTCATACTCCGATGAGTCCGATACAACCTTGCGCCGGAGACCCTTTCGGGTCCCCGTGGCCTTCTTCTTGGTCATCTTTTCTGGCACCTTGTAGGGTGCCGGAGTTAGCATCTTCGTCAGAAGAGCGTCTGTAGGATCTTCGGGAAGCGGGGCTAGCCTATCAAGCTGCCCCGCCGTCTCTATCCAGTCCTGTTAATGACATGGAAGTTCAGCTCCTGCACACAACTAAACCGGCGCAAATAAATACCCTGAGAGATATAAAAACCTACCGGATTGGTGCGGCGCTTTGTGCTGAGTCCGCGGTCCTCGGTGAGGGAAGCATCTCGGTGCTCTTGAATAGCACCCTCCAGACGTCCTCGTGCGTCGTGTCATAGAGCTCTCGCGGCGTCTGGTGCTTGGCCGAGTCGAACTCCCAAAAACTGAATGCCCGTCTTTGGAACGGAAGGATCCGGTGGAAGAGCATAACCTGGACCTCATTGACAAGCTTGATTTTTCTGCTCGTCATGTTCTAGATGCAGGTCTGGAGTGCGGTGAGCTCTACCGAAGAACCCCAGGACAGGCCCTTCTTTTTCCAGGAGGTGAGCCACGAGGGGATTCCGGATCGAAATTTGGGTGCCGCCACCCAGTTGGAGTCGCGTGGCTCGGTGATGTAGAACAACCCCGATTGGCACCCCTTTATGGTATCCACATAGGTGCCCTCGAGCCAGGTGACATTAGGCATCTTGCCCACCATGGCTCCTCCACACTTTGCTTGCTGGCCTCCCACCACTTCGGTTTTACGTTGAAGTTTTTTAGCCATAGGCCGAAGTGGGGCCTGATGCGGAGGAAGGCCTCGCACACAATGATAAACGCCGAGATGTTGAGGATGAAATTGGGGGCCAGATCATGAAAATCCAGCACGTAGTAGAACATGAGCCCGCGAACAAACGAGTGGAGAGGGAATCCCAGTCCGCGGACGAAATGGGTAAGAAAAACTACCCTCTCTTGGGGTTCGGGCATTGGGACGATCTGCCCCACATTCGGCAACCGGTGCGCGATATCCGCAGCCAGGTATTCGGCTTCCCGTAACTCTTTGATATTCTACTCCATGACGAAGGAGACCATCCAGTTGCCTCCTGCTCCAGACATGCTTGGAGTGGTTCGAGAAGAAGAACGCGAGCTTGGGTGCTAGAGCTCAAGTGTGCGGGAATGGGTAAGCGAGGAGGAAGAAGGCGTGGGTGAAAAAAGTAAATCTTTGTCCCTTTATAAGGGCGGAAGAGGCGATGTGCCTCCCCACTTGCCTAGCAAAACCGCATATTCCCTAGGCGCCGTAATTGATGGCGCGGTTGGGTTACCCACGTACGTATTGATGAGAATCTCGTGATAAGGGGAACATGATCTCTGCTTTGACAAGACGTGTCAAGAAAACCGCCTCGTGATATGTGCGGAGCTGGTTAAGAAAAGCGGTTCGAATAAAAACCGGGCCATGGCATGATGTCGTGCTGTCAAAACGTGTCAACGGATTATATTTGTGGAAATATTATTCTCTCTGTGGTGGTATGTGGAATTTATTTTGCAGGGTCGGACACTATCCTTGTATTCCAAATCTTCAATGGTGTATTCGGAGGAGGAACCCGCCTTTCAATGCCGAAGACAAAACTGCGCGCCAGACTCATCGTCATTGAAGCCTCGTTCAGGGGCTACTGAGGGAGTCCTGGACTAGGAGGTCTCTGGACCGCCGGACTATATCCTTTGGCCAGACTGTTGGACTATGAAGATACAAGTTTGAACACTTCGTCCCGTGTCCGGATGGGACTCTACTTGGCATGGAAGGCAAGCTAGGCAATACAGATATGTATATCTCCTCGTTTGTAACTGATCTTGTGTAACCCTAGCCTCCTCCGGTGTCTATATAAACTGGAGGGTTTTAGTCCGTAGGACAACAGACAATCATACCATAGGCTAGCTTCTAGGGTTTAGCCTCTTTGATCTCGTGGTAGATCAACTCTTGTACTACTCATATTATCAAGAGCAATCAACCAGGACGTAGGGTATTACCTCCATCAAGAGGGCCCGAACCTGGGTAAACATCGTGTCCCCAACCTCCTGTTACCATCCGCCATAGACGCATAGTTTGGGGCCCTCTACCTGAGATCCGCCGGTTTTGACACCGACAGCTGCATCAACTGAAGAAGGAGGTGGAGGAGGAGAAGGTCCGGCTGGAGTCCAAGGCGAAAATCGTTGCCAGCAATCGTGCGGCCTTCGATTCTCTTGAGGAGAGGCCCCACAAGGTGCTACGAGATCTCTATGGGAGGGGGTTGAAGAAGCCGCTGGTGACTGCTGAGGAAGGCCCAGTCGAGCTGCTCCCACAGCTTGTCGAGGCGCTTGAGGGTGTTGCTGACAGAGTCTGCCCCATGGTGGCGGGAGAAGCCCGTTCACTCTCCGCTTCAGCTATGGCGCGCGTCTTCAGCCACCTGCATCTTTGTGACCGTAGCACTGACTTCGGAGCCCTGCTTGAGCCTGTGGACAAGGTGCACTGCACCGCCGCACCAAAGCCGGAAATATTGAGAAACTTGGTTTTTAATTCATGTAATTCCAAAACATGCCTCAAAATCATGAAACTTGGCATGGTTTCATGACATGGCACCAGCACACTGCGGTAATATTTTTCGTTGAATTGGGACAAGCTTTGGTGGAAGCTTCTTGCAAACCGGAGCTTCCCTCAATAAGGCTCGTGGTTCCGAGAGGGAACGTGTCACCTCCGTGTGCGAAACGACATACGTACACTGCCTTCTCCCGCCTTATTTTTTAGACAACCAAGTTAGACCAAATAGAAGTACCGTGCTAAATTTTGGAATTATTCCGGGCTCGTTTCGCCATTTTTATACATTAATTGAGTTTCTGGGCATTTAAGGTGCATAATTAAAATTTGAACTACAAGCACATGCTCCAGTGCACCAAAGTTGTTTGGAAAATCACATGTGTGTCCTTGGGTGAATTGTAGGTCCCATGCAAGAGATGGGAGTGAAATTCAAACATCTGGGCGTCATGGCTCGGCCAGAAATATTGAGAAACTTGGTTTTTTAATTCCTATAATTCCAAAACACGCCTGTAAATCATGAAACTTTGCATGGTGTCATGACATGGCACCAACATGCTGCGGTAATATTTTTGGCCGAATTGGGACAAGCTTTGGTGTAAGCTTCTTACAAACCGGAGCTTCCCTCAAGAAGGCTCGTGTTTTCAAGAGGGAACGTGTCAACTCTGTGTGCAAAACGACATATGTACACTGCCTTCTCCCGACTTATTTTTTATACAAAGAAAGATTAGACCAAATAGAAGTAACATGCTAAACTTTGGAATTATTCCGGGTTCGTTTGGCCTTTTTTATATATTAATTGAGTTTCTGGGCATTTAATGTGCATAATTCAAATTTGAACTACAAGCACATGCTCCAGTGCACCAAAGTTGTTTGAAAAATCGCATGTGTGTCCTTGGGTGAATTTCTAGGTCCCATGCAAGACATGGGAGTGAAATTCAAACATATGGGCGTCGTGGCTCGGCCGGAAAGATTGAGAAACTTGGTTTTTTAATTCCTGTAATTCCAAAACGCGCCTGAAAATCATGAAACTTGGCATGGTCTCATGACATGGCACCAACATGATGTGGTAATTTTTCTGTCCGATTTGCGAAGGCCCACACATTAACAATCAATAAAGTCATTTTGGAACAAGTGTTGTCACGTTACAAACTGGAAACACAAGTATTATTGAAACCGTGGGCGTTCGACTTACCAATTACGTGCGGCCACACGTCCCCTTTTTTTATTGGCTAGGAGGTGTTGTGCGGGGTAGCTATTTGTGTATGGGAGGCATGCGATCAGACCCCTGCACATGCTCATCGGGAGGAGAGCCCTTTGACTGCTACACACCGCGCACCTCCCTCCCAACATCTCCATTAATGGAGCCCGAGCACATGTTCTATGGCGTGGCTATTTCTCACTGGACTGAGATTTAAGAGAGAAAATGAAAATCTGAAAAGAAAGTTTTGCATGGATCTTGATGTAAGATCTGACGGACCTGTATAGCATCGACTGTGACTTATAAAAAGCATGATGAATATAAGGACGATGACAGTGGATAATAATTGTTTTACATATTTAGAAACATAATTAAAAAAGCCAGATGTGGCAATGCCTGAAATACACGAGGGAAAAATAAGAAGGAAGACAAAGATCTGGCTCGCTGATCTCTACTTTTTTGATCCGTGGCTGCAGGCCACGGGAAGTAGTCTCCAGGGCGAGCGACGACAAGCTGTTTGTTGTCCTCAAGATGCTGCTTGAGAGCATCCATGGATTCCTCCACCAGCCTTCTGCGCTCGATGCGCACCTTGTTATTCTCGACCATAAGTTTCTCGACGATGACGCCGGTCCTCTTGGACGAGGGCACGCATGTGCCTGTAACAGTCCTCGCCTGCCCGCGGGACATTTTCCTAGGCCGCCGCAGCAAGTGAGGACATCTCTGCTACATTCGTGGCGCGGCGGCACATCTCTTCTGCGTCCACGGCGCGGTCGGACCAGTATGCTGCATCGACGATGCGGCGGCTCTTCCGTGCTGCTTCGGCGGGGTGGCGGGACATCTCTGCTGCTATGGCAGTGCGGCGAGACATGTTGGATGCTATCGCGGCGACGCGGGACATCTCTCGTGCTCCCTCTTCCAGGATCACCGCTCCTTGGTCGCCATCTCTCAACGCAGAACTCACGCTGGCCATGGTGAACGCAAGGGAACAATGATGAATGAATTGTGTGTTTTTGACTTTTTGTGGATGAGGAGTTGAGGAGGAATGTGCAGTCATCTTGGAATAGTAGTATTTATAACCATGTAGTAATACACTCCTAAGTGGGAAACTATTTAGGTTTTGATCGGTGTGAACAGGTTTGCAATTTGGAATGTGAAGGGACACATGCTCAAAATTTACTGATGGTTATAAGTGCCGCACTATTGCCAGAAGGCATAACGTGGGCACGTACGCCTTCTTGGTTGTGTACATGGCGTTTGCACCATAGGGTGCACCACAATAGGCAATGTCAGCACACGTCTTTTAATTAGAAAGGGTGTGCCCGTCTAGCGCACACACGTTGATTTACCTAATTGTTTCAGTTTGTTGTGGCTAATCGCAAACAGTTCATCCATGTGAAGTGTATGCCATCAATCGCGGACACTTTGATCTGGCTTATCCGTTTATGTTCTGTTGCCTAATCGCATGCAGTTAATCCTTCTGAAGCGTATGCCCTCAATCACACACACCTTGATCTGGTTGACTGCTTCTTTTGTGTTGCCTAATCACAAACAGTTCATTCGAGTGAACCGTATGCTGTATATCGCACACACCTTCATCTGGCTGCCCATTTCTTTTGTGTTGCCTAATCACAAACAGTTCATCCGAGTGAACTGCATGCTCTATACCGCACACGCCTTCACAAGGTGGCCCATCTCTTTTGTTCGGCCTCATCACAAACAGTTCATCGGACCGAACCGTATGCCCTGGATCGCACATGCAGCTAAAATATGAACCATGTTTGATGCATCCTCCATCGCAAACGTTTTCACCTTTTTTGACGGTTTTCATACAACACCATTTGCAATTATGGCATCGCACACAGTTTCTCGAAGGGTCTCTGATCATAGTGTCGTGTTAGCAGCATCCTGCGGTAGCGCTGGCTCACAGGTTACTACAACAATAGTTGCAGGTACAGGTAATGTGATGGTCTGACGTGAGAGCGATGCTCGATTTTTTTTGAGTTCTTCTGCTTCTTCTTCAATCAAGGGATAGATTCCGGGTCAAGGAGCCTGGGCTAGCAGGGTGGGTGTTGTTCTTCTTTTTCATTTGATTTCATCCATAGTCGGATCCTGCCCTTCTGTATGATGATTGCTATGTATTGATGTATTCATGTATTCATGTTGTAGCTTGTGGCGAGTGTAAGCCTTTATCTTGTATTCTCATCTATTCAGTACATGGTATGTTGTAATGATATCCACCTAGCTATGGGCTCGAAATGTGGTTGTGCCCCAATCATGAGTTCATCACGTGATTGGGATGGAATCGCATCTTGGGTGCTACAAGTTGGTACCAGAGCCTTATCGACCTTAGGAGCCCCTCGATTGATCAAACTGTTTCCGTTGTTGTGTCTAGAAGAAAACTATTTTTGAGTCTAGTTATATCGGAGAGTAGGAATTCTTTTTACTCCTCAGCCCTTCGTCACTCTGGTGAGGAATCATGACGTAGGTGTTTTTCCACTCTTCTATCCTTTTTCACTCAAATTTTTTTAGGATCATGCAGGTATTGTTGGATCTTTGCGATATCATTGTGACGGAAATTCTGTCTTGGTTCCTCCTGACATTTAGGGGTTGTGGCAGTGTCCCGGGGAGTTGAGCTCCAAGGTGTTTTTGTCACAGTGTTTATCGTTTCAGTTCCGGAATACCAGAGTTTGCCGACATCGAAAACGCTTCTATACTTTTTGTGGCGAGAGTAGTTTGAAGACACCCAGCACTTGGGAGAGCAATCAGATGTATTTCCACATTTAGTATATCGAATGTTTTCGAAGGTCTGAGGTACACGATTTTTGAAGGTTTCTTGGTTATATGTCGACGGATGGATACAGTTGAAGTGTAGGGCTTGTTAGTTGTGTGATATATTTGTGCCTCCCTGTATCCCCAACACCATATTGCATAACCAGAGAATTTCGGGAGTTCATAGGTGGGAATTCTAGAAGTTACCTAGGATATCTTTCCGACAGATGCATATATGAGACTGGGGTTCGACGTCTAGTGGTCCGCCTGTCCACAGTTGGTTTTATAGTGGTCTCTTTGTGTCTTAAAGAGTCCTTGGCTATGCTGACTCTGAAGGAAATATGCCCTAGAGGCAATAATAAAGTTATTATTTATTTCCTTATATCATGATAAATGTTTATTATTCATGCTAGAATTTTATTAACCGGAAACTTAGTACATGTGTGAATACATAGACAAACAGAGTGTCACCAGTATGCCTCTAGTTGACTAGATCGTTGAACCAAAGATGGTTAAGTTTCCTAGCCATAGACATGATTTGTCATTTCATTAACGGGATCACATCATTAGAGAATGATGTGATTGACTTGACCCATTCCGTTAGCTTAGCACGATGATCATTTAGTTTGTTGCTACTGCTTTCTTCATGACTTATACATGTTCCTCTGACTATGAGATTAGGCAACTCCCAAATACCGGAGGAACACTTTGTGTGCTACCAAAGATCACAACGTAAATGGGTGATTATAAAGGTGCTCTACAGGTGTCTCTGATGGTACTTGTTGAGTTGGCATAGATCGAGATTAGGATTTGTCACTCGGATTGTCGGAGAGGTATCTCTGGGCCCTCTCAGTAATGCACATCACTATAAGCCTTGCAAGCAATGTGACTAATGAGTTAGTTGCAGGATGATGCATTACGGAATGAGTAAAGAGACTTGCCAGTAACGAGATTGAACTAGGTATTGAGATACCGACGACCGAATCTCGAGCAAGTAACATACCGATGACAAAGGGAACAACGTATGTTGTTATGCGGTTGGACTGATAAAGATCTTCATAGAATATGTAGGAATCAATATGAGCATCCAGGTTCTGCTATTGGTTATTGACCGGAGATGAGTCTCGGTCATGTCTACATAGTTGTCGAACCCATAGGGTCTGCACGCTTAACGTTTGGTGACGATCGGTATTATGAGTTTATGTGATTTGATGTACCGAAGGTTGTTCGGAGTCCCGGATGAGACCACGGACATGACAAGGAGTCTCGAAATGGTCGAGATGTAAAGATCGATATATTGGAAGGCTATATTCGGACATCGGAAAGGTCCCGAGTGATTCGGATATTTTTCAGAGTACCGGAGAGTTACGGGAATTCGTCAAAGGGGTCAATGGGCCTTCATGGGCCTTAGTGGAAAGAGAGAGCAGCAAGGAAGTGTGGGGTGCGCCCCCCCTAGGCCCAAACCGAATTGGTTTAGGGCTTTGGGGGCCAGCCCCCTCTTTCCTTCTCCCCAACTCCTCTTTCCTTCCCCTCCTACTTGGACTAAGAAAAGGGGGAACCTACTCCTAGTAGGAGTAGGATTCCCCCCTTGGGGCGCATCCTATGAGGCCGCCGGCCCCTCCCCTTGCTCCTTTACATACGGGGGCAGGGGGCACCCTCCAGAACACACAAGTTGATTGTTCCAAGCCATGTGCGGTGCCCCCCTCCACCATAATCCACCTCGATCATATCGTAGCGGTGCTTAGGCGAAGCCCTGCGTCGGTGGCAACATCATCACCGTCATCACGCTGTCGTGCTGACGGAACTCTTCCTCGAAGCTCTGCTGGATCGGAGTCCGTGGGATGTCATTGAGCTGAACATGTGCTGAACTCGGAGGTGTCGTGCGTTCGGTACTTGGATCGGTCGGATCAAGAAGACGTACGACTATATCCACCGCGTTCTCATAACGCTTCCGCTTATGGTCTACGAGAGTACGTGGACGATACTCTCCCCTCTCGTTGCTATGAATCACCATGATCTTGTGTGTGCATAGGAATTTTTTTGAAATTACTATGTTACCCAATAGTTGAATCCGTGCTTGGTTTATGCGTAGATGTTATATGCACGAGTAGAACACAAAGGAGTTGTGGGCGTGGGTATATACATATTGCTTGCCGTCACTAGTTGATTCTTAATTCAGCGGCATTGTTGAATGAAGCGGCCCAAACCGACATTACGCGTACGCTTACGCGAGACTGGTTCTACCGACGTGCTTCACACACAGGTGGCTAGTAGGTGTCTATTTCTCCAGCTTTAGGTGGATCGGATTCAATGAAC
The DNA here is from genome assembly GCF_018294505.1 of Triticum aestivum. NCBI lineage: Eukaryota > Viridiplantae > Streptophyta > Magnoliopsida > Poales > Poaceae > Triticum > Triticum aestivum. The sequence continues at coordinate 302,890,404 of NC_057797.1, forward strand.
AGGGTTCTTTCTGAAGATCAAAAAGCAATCACTATACCACATTGTGGTTTTTGATGCATAGGTAAGAACGGTTCTTGCTCAGCCCGTAGCAGCCACGTAAAACTTGTAACAACAAAGTAGAGGACGTCTAACTTGTTTTTGCAGGGCATGTTGTGATGTGATATGGTCAAGACATGATGCTAAATTTTATTGTATGAGATGATCATGTTTTGTAACACAGTTATCGGCAACTGGCAGAAGCCATATGGTTGTCGCTTTATTATATGAAATGCAATCGCCATGTAATTGCTTTACTTTATCACTAAGTGGTAGTGATAGTCGTGGAAGCAATAGATGGCATGAGGACAACGATGCTTCGATGGAGATCAAGGTGTCAAGCCGGTGACGATGGTGATCATGACGATGCTTTGGAGATGAAGATCACATGCACAAGATGATGACCATATCATATCACTTATATTGATTGCATGTGATGTTTATCTTTTATGCATCTTATTTTTCTTAGATCGATGGTAGCATGATAAGATGATCTCTCACTAAATTTCAAGGTATAAGTGTTCTCCCTGAGTATGCACCATTGCGAAAGTTCATCGTGCCGAGACACCACATGAAGATCGGGTGTGATAAGCTCTACGTTCACATACAACGGGTGCAAGCCAGTTTTGCACATGAAGAATACTCGGGTTAAACTTGACGAGCCTAGCATATGCAGATAGGGCCTCGAAACACTGGAGACCGAAAGGTCGAGCGTGAATCATATAGAAGATATGATCAACATAGAGATGTTCACCATTGAAAACTACTCCATCTTACGTGATGATCGGACATGGTTTAGTTGATATGGATCACGTGATCACTTAGATGATTAGAGGGATGTCTATCTAAGTGGGAGTTCTTAAGTAATATGATTAATTGAACTTTAAATTTATCATGAACTTAGTCCTGATAGTATTTGCATATCTATGTTGTACATCAATTGCTCGCGTATAGCTTCCCCGTTTAATTTATGATATGTTCCTAGAGAAAACTATGTTCAAATATGTTAGTAGCAATTACACGGACTGGATCCGTAACTTGAGTATTATCCTCATTGTTGCATAGAAGAATTACAGTCTAGAAGCACCGCTAGGTGACAAACCCGATGCAGGAGCAACGCCAGATGTTATGAACACATGGCAGAGCAAAGGTGATGACTACTCGATAGTTCAGTGTGCCATGCTTTACGGCTTAGAACCGGGACTTCAACGACATTTTGAACGTCATGGAGCATATGAGATGTTCCAGGAGTTGAAGTTAATATTTCAAGCAAATGCCCGGATTGAGAGATATTAAGTCTCCAATAAGTTCTACAGCTGCAAGATGGAGGAGAATAGTTCTGTCAGTGAACATATACTCAGAATGTCTGGGTACCACAACAACTTGACACAACTGGGGGTTAATCTTCCTGATGATAGTGTCATTGGCAGTGTTCTTCAATCACTTCCACCAAGCTACAAGAGCTTCGTGATGAATTATAATATGCAAGGGATGGATAAGACGATTCCCGAGCTATTCGCAATGCTAAAAGCTGCGGAGGTAGAAATCAAGAAGGAGCATCAAGTGTTGATGGTCAATAAGACCACCAGTTTCAAGAAAAAGGGTAAAGGAAAGAAGGGGAACTTCAAGAAGCACAGCAAGCCAGTTGCTGCTCAAGTGAAGAAACCCAAGTCTGGACCTAAGCCTGAGACTGAGTGCTTCTACTGCAAAGGAGCTGGTCACTAGAAGCGGAACTACCCCAACTATTTGGCAGAGAATAAGGATGGCAAAGTGAAAGGTATATTTGATATACATGTTATTGATGTGTACCTTACTAATTCTCGCAGTAGTGCCTGGATATTTGATACTGGTTCGGTTGCTAACATTTGCAACTCTGAACAGGGGCTATGGATTAAGCGAAGATTGGCTAAGGACGAGGTGACGATGCAAGTGGGAAATGATTCCAAAGTCGATGTCGCCGTCGGCACACTACCTCTACATCTACCTTCGGGATTAGTATTAGACCTAAATAATTGTTATTTGGTGCCAATGTTGAGCATGAACATTATATCTGGATCTTGTTCGATGCGGGACGGTTATTCATTTAAATCAGAGAACAATGGTTGTTCTATTTATATGAGTAATATCTTTTATGGTCATGCACCCCTAATGAGTGGTCTATTTTTACTAAATCTTGATAGTAGTGATACACATGTTCATAGTATTGAAGCCAAAAGATGCAGAGTTGATAATGATAGTGCAACTTATTTGTGTCACTACCGTTTAGGTCATATTGGTGTAAAGCGCATGAAGAAACTCCATTCTGATGGACTTTTGGAATCACTTGATACTTGCGAACCATGCCTTATGGGCAAGATGACGTTCTCCGGATCAATGGAGCGAGCAACAGATTTGTTGGAAATCATACATACTGATGTATGTGGTCCGATGAATATTGAGGCTCCCGGCGGGTATTGTTATTTTCTCACCTTCACAGATGAGGGTATATCTACTTAATGAAACATAAGTCTGAGACATTTGAAAAGTTCAAAGAATTTCAGAGTGAAGTGGAAAATCATCGTAACAAGAAAATCAAGTTTCTACGATCTGATCGTGGAGGAGAATTTTTGAGTTATCAGTTTGGACTTCATTTGAAACAATGCGGAATAGTTTCGCAACTCACGCCACCTGGAACACCATAGCGTAATGGTGTGTCCGAACATCGCAATCGTACTTTACTGGATATGGTGCGATCTATGATGTCTCTCACTGATTTACCGCTATTGTTTTGGGGTTACGCTTTAGAGACAGCTGCAGTCACGTTAAATAGGGCACCATCTAAATCCATTGAGACGACACCTTATGTACTGTGGTTTGGCAAGAAACCCAAGCTGTCATTTCTTAAAGTTTGGGACTGTCATGCTTATGTGAAAAAACCTCAACCTGATAAGCTCGAACCCAAATCGGAGAAATGTGTCTTCATAGGATACCCAAAGGAAACTGTTGGGTACACCTTCTATCACCGATCCGAAGGCAAAATATTCGTTGCTAAGAATGGATCCTTTCTAGAGAAGGAGTTTCTCTCGAAAGAAGTGAGTGGGAGGAAAGTATAACTTGATGAGGTAATTGTACCTTCTCCCTTATTGGAAAGTAGTTCATCACTGAAATCAGTTCCAGTGATTCCTATACCAGTAAGTGAGGAATCTAATGATGATGATCATGAAACTTCTGATCAAGTTACTAACAAACCTCGTAGGTCAACCAGAGTAAGATCCGCACCATACTGGTACAGTAATCCTATTCTGAAGTCATGTTACTTGACCATGATGAACCTACGAACTATGTGGAAGCGATGATGAGCCCAAATTCCGCAAAATGGCTTGAAGCCATGAAATCTGAGATGGGATCCATGTATGAGAACAAAGTGTGGACTTTGGTTGACTTGCCCTATGATCGGCATGCCATAGAGAATAAATGGATCTTCAAGAAGAAGACTGACGCTGACGGTAGTGTTACTATCTACAAAGCTCGACTGGTTGTGAAAGGTTTTCGACAAGTTCAAGGAGTTGACTACGATGAGACCTTCTCACCCGTAGGGATGCTTAAGTCCGTCCGAATCATGTTAGCAATTGCCGCATTTTATGATTATGAAATTTGGCAAATGGATGTCAAAACTGCATTCCTTAATGGATTTCTTAAAGAAGAAGTTGTATATGATGCAACCAGAAGGTTTTGTCGATACTAAAGGTGCTAACAAAGTGAGCAAGCTACAGCGATCCATCTATGGACTGGTGCAAGCATCTCGGACTTGGAATATATGCTTTGATAAAGTGATCAAAGCATATGGTTTTATACAGACTTACGGTGAAGCCTGTATTTACAAGAAAGTGAGTGCGAGCACTACAACATTTCTGATAAGTGTATGTGAATGACATATTGTTGATCGGAAATAATGTAGAATTTTCTGGAAAGCATAAAGGGGTGTTTGAAAAGAGTTTTTCAAAGAAAGACCTCGATGAAGCTACTTACATGTTGAGCATCAAGATCTATAAAGATAGATCAAGACGCTTGATATATTTTCAATGAGTACATACCTTGACAAGATTTTGACGTAGTTCAAAATGGAACAGTCAAAGAAGGAGTTCTTGCCTGTGTTGCAAGGTGTGAAGTTGAGTAAAGACTCAAAACCCGACCACATCAGAAAATAGAAAGAAAATGAAAAGTCATTCCCTATGCCTCAGTCATAGCTTCTATAAAGTACGCTATGCTATTTACCAGTCCTATTGTATACCTTAGCATCTATTTGGCGTGGGAGTACAATAGTGATCTAGGAGTAGATCACTGGACAACGGTCAAAATTATCCTTAGAGGACTAAGGAAATATTTTTCGGTTATGGAGGTGATAAAAGGAGTTCATCGTTAAGAGTTACGTCGATGCAAGCTTTTTACATCGACCTAGATGACTCTAAGTCTCGATCTGGATACATATTGAAAGTGGGAGCAATTAGCTAGAATAGCTACAAGCAGAGCATTGTAGACATAGAAATTTGTGAAATACATACGGATCTGAATGTTGCAGACCCGTAGACTAAACTTCTCTCACAAGCAAAACATGATCACTCTTTGGGTGTTAAGCACATAGCGATGTGAACTAGATTATTGACTCTAGTAAACCCTTTGGGTATTAGTCACATGGAGATGTGAACTAATCACATAAAGATATGAACTAGATTATTGACTGTAGTACAAGTGGGACACAAAAGGAAATATGCCCTAGAGGCAATAATAAAGTTATTATTTATTTCCTTATATCATGATAAATGTTTATTATTCATGCTAGAATTATATTAACCGTAAACTTAGTACATGTGTGAATACATAGACAAACAGAGTGTCACTAGTATGCCTCTACTTGACTAGCTCATTGAATCAAATATGGTTAAGTTTCCTAGCCATCGACACGACTTGTCATTTGATTAACGGACTAACATCATTAGAGAATGATGTGATTGACTTGACCTATTCCGTTAGCTTAGCACGATGACCATTTATTTTGTTGCTACTGCTTTCTTCATGACTTATACACGTTCCTCTGACTATGAGATTATGCAACTCCCGAATACCGGAGGAACACTTTGTGTGCTACCAAACGTCAAAACGTAACTGGGTGATTATAAAGGTGCTCTATAGGTGTCTCCGATGGTACTTGTTGAGTTGGCATCGATCAAGATTAGGATTTGTCACTCCGATTGTCGGAGAGGTATCTCTGGGCCCTCTCGGTAATGCACATCACTATCAGCCTTGCAAGCAATGTGACTAATGAGTTAGTTGCGGGATGATGCATTACGGAACGAGTTAAGAGACTTGTCGGTAACAAGATTGAACTAGGTATTGAGATACTGACAATCGAATCTCGGGCATGTAACATATCGATGACAAAGGGAAAAACATATTTTTTTATGCGGTTTGACCGATAAAGATCTTCATAGAATATGTAGGAAAAAAGATGAGCATCCAGGTTCCGCTATTGGTTATTGACCGAAGCTGAGTCTCCGTCATGTCTACATAGTTCTCGAACCCGTAGGGTCCGCACGCTTAACATTTGGTGACGATCGGTATTATGAGTTTATGTGATTTTATGTACCTAAGGTTGTTTAGGAGTCCTAGATGATACCACGGACATGACGAGGAGTCTCGAAATGGTCGAGACGTAAAGATTGTTATATTGGAAGGCTATATTCAGACATCGGAAAGGTTCCGAGTGATTCGGGTATTTTTCGGAGTACCGGAGAGTTACGAGAATTCACCGGAGGGGTCAATGGGCCTTCATGGGCCTTAGTGGAAAGAGAGGGAAGCAAGGAAGTGTGGGGTGCGCCCCCTAGGCCCAAACCTAATTGGTTTAGGCCTTGGGGCCGGCCCCCTCTTTCCTTTTCCCCTACTCCTCTTTCCTTCCCCTCCTAATTGGACTAGGAAAGGGGGAACCTACTCCTAGTAGGAGTAGGATTCCCCCCTTGGAGTGGTTATGCGCATCCTATGAGGCCGCCGGCCCCCTCCCCTTGCTCCTTTATATACGTGTGCTGGGGGCACCCTAGAACACACAAGTTGATTGTTCCAAGCCGTGTGCGGTGCCCCCCTCCACCATAATCCACCTCGATCATATCGTAGCGGTGCTTAGGCGAAGCCCTGTGTTGGTAGCAACATCATCACCGTCATGACGCCGTCGTGCTGACGGAACTCTCCCTCGAAGCTCTGTTGGATCGTAGTTCGTGGGACGCCATCGAGATGAACGTGTGCTGAACTCGGAGGTGTCGTACGTTCGGTACTTGGATCGGTCGGATCGTGAAGACATATGACTACATCAACCACGTTCTCATAACGCATCCTCTTACGGTCTACGAGGGTACATGGACGATACTCTCCCCTCTCGTTGCTATGCATCACCATGATCTTGCGTGTGCGTAGGAATTTTTTTGAAATTACTACGTTACCCAAAAGACTCGGGGATGCTTCATATGTCATGTGCACTGCTTTGTACATGATGCTGCTGTAAGATCGAGCTTGTGCGGGCCCCGCCATGAAAACTTCGGACGAAATATCTATCAAATGTTTGTTTCCGGCTTATTCTGCAAGCCAATCCTTTGTTTTATTTTGTGTTGTGGTATTCGAGTTGCTTCGAAGTCAAATGTGGATTCCATACCTTTTCTAAACGGTGTTCTCATATTTCTATGTGGATGCTAATCCTTTTTATTTATCAAGATTGTCATGTCAATTCTTTTCCAACTAGTTCGCTTCTCGTCAAGATGATCCTATCATTTTCCCCATTCGCAAGATCACCTCTCGGTTTTCCCAACGTTGTTCATTTCATCCGTCCCCAAGTTGCCTTTGTTTTCCTGCCCTCCCACCCTTTTTCTTCAAAGACTCAGAGATATCAAATCAACTATCCATTTTATTCATGATAAGTCTCTCCATTTTTTATCTTCAATATTCTTATCCGGTGTTTCCTCGTGAAGATGCTCAACAGTTTCAAGTTCATCATTCTTCATTCTTTTTTCTTGTCTGGTGGATTCAATTCAAGTTTTCCGTGTGGATCATACCATTTCCTCCTTTTCCAAATGCTTTCTCATGTTGGTGCACCACCTAACCGTTCACCTCTCCGTATTCATTTGTTTCGGAGTGCTAAAGATATCTCAGAAGGCTCGTCTCTTCATTCAAGATCCATGCGTTGAATTTCGTGTTTCTTATCTCATTCAAACCATTTAATCCGACCAGCGCAATATCTATTTCAAGCAATTATTTCCAACGGTGTTTTCTTTTGAGTGGGCCCTAACCCGTAGGTCTTTTCCCAGGATCTTACCTGACTCTTCTAATTTTTTTCCGAAGCAATTCTCAAATCTTTTCAAAGTTTGACATAAGAATGAATTTTCATCAGCCATATGTCTTTCTCTAAGATCTTCCAAATTCTTTTCATCATTGGTTCAACCTTTCTATTCTTCATTGTTCCGGAGTGCCTCAACAAATCATGGTGGTGTTTCTCATCGTCATTCTCGGATTTTGAAGACCGAAGAAGAGTTCCTCTTAAATACTTACCCGTTCTTCCAAAGATTCATGGTTCTAGCTTTATGCCATCCTCTCATAATTGTTTTTGATTGTGAGAATTCTTTTCACCCATCAAGAGCAATTCAGGAGCCTTTTCAGTTTGATTCTCCAGAGCCCATCATCTCAGAATTATTCATTTTCAGCTTTCAGCTCTCATTCTCCAAATCATACCGGTGCATCACTCAAGTATTCTGTAGTTAGCTCATGATCTCTTTGTTCTCTCATATCTAAATTCCCTCAAGTACCTTTGTCATTCTCTAATTCTTCCCAAAGATTCATGCTCTTTTTCATCATTCGTTTTCAATCCTTATGGTGGTTTGTTCAAGATTCCTATTTCTATGTTCTCATATTAATTTATTCATAGTTTCAATCCTACCAGTGGTTCATTGAAGACCTTGCCAAGTTTGTCTATATCTCTTTCAATCTTTTCAAGAAGAATAAGTAATATGCCAAATCCATTGCTTGTCATCAATTTAAATTGGTGAAGGATGCGCATAACATAATTCTTATTCTTGCTTCATTCAAGTGATTGATTCATTATTCCGGAATTTGTTCATGATGAGTAAATTCTCGGTTCATGTGCTTCATACTTTTTCCGAGTTCCAAGCTCTCTCAATTATCCCATCCTGAAGCGCCATCTAAATCATTGCAAGGCTTCGTCTTGTTCTTTTCAAATTTCCTTTCGTTGGATCATTCTTTTGTTACCGGAGTTCTCTCAAAGGATCAACAGAGTGGTTCATTAAATATTTAATTCCTTCTTCAAGTGTTCGTCAACATCCTTGTTGGAGAAGATGAAGCATTCTTCATCTTGCATTCCGAAGTGCAATTGTTCTCCATTATCTTTTGAGGTGATGTTATGTCATTCTTGATATTTTCCCTTCGTGTTTCATGATTCCCAAGTTTTCAAGAGTGACATATTTTAAACCTATCATTTTCAATTCATTCACGAGATCTTTTCAACCCAACAATTTCTTCGTTGGTGTTATCTTGGTATAGATTTCACTTAAAGCCTTCCCTAAGAAATGTTGCTTTTTGTGGTGCTTATCAATGATCCAAGTTCCCTCCTATACTCTCGGCGAAAGAAGTTTTCATCTCTTTGTTGATCTCAAGAAAGCAATGGATTCCATTGGTGGCAGAATTTCACCTCTAGTTTTGAGATGTTTTCCATAAGCCCGTAACAAGCTTATTCTTTTTTTTGTTGATTTTCCAACAACTCCATCCAACCCTTCTATGTAAGGATGCTTTTCAAATTCATTTGTGGTAGAAGTTGTTCTCTTCTCCGTTATCTTCATTCCATTCTTTCTTTTGTTTCGGACGCCTTGTCATGTTGCTCTCTTCGACCCATCATTTCATTTTGTAAATATCATGTTCCTTTCCTTGCTAATCTGTTTAGAACAAATGTTGCGTCCTTTGCTAAAGTTCTTTTCATCTTATCAAGTCTTGCATCTCTTTTCAAGTGGAGTGATGTCTGAATTTGTTCTTACTTTGTCCTTGTTTATCTCATTTCAACCAAAGTGGTTTCATTTCCTTCTTGCCGATTGTTCTCATCATTCATAGCTTTGGAACCTCCAAGATTCACATGGTCTTCCTTGTTTCTCTTTTCTACCGGAGTGCTCTCAAGTGTGTTCAACTCCATTGTGTTCTTTCTTTCAACTTTTCAACCTCTCAAATTTCATTGGTTTCACTCGTTTGTCAAAGAAGCAACTTTGTTTTACCTCTTCCTCTTTTGTTTCTCCCCGGGGCCATCCTTAGATCTCAGGTCGAGATCTCTTGTAAGTGGAGGAGAGTTGTGACGCCCCAAGACCGGTGCTCCAGATGCCTTCCATGGATTCCGAGATTCGTCGTGTGACTTGTTTGGTTCGTTGCATTCATAATTGCATCATTTGCATTGCATCATGTCATGATGCCATCATATCATTAATTTTATAACTCTTTTAAATAAATTGTATGGATCTTCGACCCATTTAAAACGAGGGAAGGGTGACTTCTCTTTATAAGTTATCCTCCCAATATTAGGGAGCTATTATAAAATATTCCATTTATGTGGAATTACCTTTGACACACTTGAAAACTAATTCACATGTCTTTGTTATTTCACTTCTTGACCTTAAACTTTTTCCATAAATTCTTTCCTCATTTTCCCGACCTCCACCAAAATTCTCAAACATTTCTGGACCTACCAAACATCGACTTCTTTCACTAACTCATTTAAATTAAATTCAAATGAGTTTGGATCTAGGTTGCCCAACACCCTTCCAACCATTTTCATTAAATCATTTGTATTTTCCTGATCTCAGGAAAATATCGGACTTGTCCATACTCCTTCTCTAACCTATTCTTTTTCTCTCTTTTCTTTCTTTTTCTGTAAATGGAAAAGAGAGAAGCCAAATAGACCACCCGCAGCTGGGCCGGCCTCCCAGGCCCACCTAACCCTATCTTAACCCTAGATCGATCCCCTGCTCTCTCCCAATCGAACCCTCACTCCCTCGTCCTTCCTATAGCGCTGCCACCCCTTCGTCTCGATCCCCATCTCCCTCTGCTCGCCCTGCACCTGACCTCCTCCTTGATGCAGGCCCCACCGCGGAGCGCCGCCCCTTCACGCGACCCTCCTCCACGCCGCCTCCTCACCTCCCGTGCCTCAGCCACACCGGCCTGTGACCGGTGCCGCCTAGCTCCACCAGGACCCCGACGCGCCCCTTCTTCCTCTGCCTCATCCCAGTGTCCTCGCCTTCGGCGACCGTCGCTGCTCCGTGCACCTCGGCCATCCTCCTGCGCCCCTCGCGCCTCTGCCTCGCCTCTACATCTCCGCATTGACCCGCCTCCTCATCGTCGCCTCATAGCCCGACGCCATGGATGCTCTCATCGCCGACCTTGCAGTAGGCTGCCCCTCGCGCCACCCCCTCCTCGCGTTCCCCTGCTCCCTTCTCCTCCTTGTTGCTGGCTCCGCCCACACTGGAGCACGCGAGGAGCTGCAGCCTCGAGCCCCATGACCACTTCCTGTCACTGTCCACCACCATCGCGTCCTTGATGCTGCCCAACCGAGTGATGCTTCATTTCGGACCATTAAGACCATCAAGATCGAGACTGCCGCGAACCATGTCGTCTCGCTGGATTGTCAAGCGCTGTTTCCAGGGATTACGCCAAGTACACAAGTAGGTGAGGACGCCAAGACCTCGAGATCGACTTCGTGGACCGCCAAGTACCACGACGACCGTTGTTCGCCAAGTACCTCTTTGGATTGTAAGTTTGACTACCATGGTCGTGAACCGCTTCCGGAATGAGTACCACTACTTCCATGATGATATGAGTACAACTACCATCGACGTGCATTTCAACAAGTACCTCTCGGATCTGACAAGTACCTCGATGACCTGTGTACAACTACCATCACCCCAAACACGTTGGATTTGTCAAGTACCTCTCTGAAAATGAACATGTACCACTACTTCCACATCCATCGCCGAGGATCGATAGTACCTCTACTTCCCACGATAGTCTATGAACAACTACATCCCATCGAACCCGAACCGTCCCGATTGCAGACTTCGAAGGTATAACCACCGAGACCGCCGCCCGTGGATGAATGTATGAGTTGTATGAGATGCTTGTGTTTGCACCGTATCTGAGTTGTCATTGCACGTTCCTCCTTCTCTACCATGCCGTCGTCCCGTGGGAACCCGGTAATCGGGATCACCCCACCATCTTTTGCATGTTTCGCACTTCGGCACACTTCATTTGCACCAGTATCTCCATGAGCTACTGGAACCAGAATGTTGCCCTGTCACCATTTCTGTTGTCGTTGCCGTGGCACCCCTCTCGTTTCCACCACGATGACAAATGCTTCATAACGTTCTCATGTCAACATTTTCATAATTTGCATAAAACTTGTATTTGTCATCCGCATCATGATTATAATTTTTAAAATTGTTGTTTGCAGTATATTCAAAGTATGTATGTGGGGTTTTTCCAGAATTGTTGTTTGTTATTTCCAGCCTCATTTAAAATGCCTAAAATGTGTAGTTTACTTATTCCTCACTTCTTGCCATGTTAACAAACATTTAATATTGTTTGGTACATAAACGGGACATGACTAAATAATTAAATGTGATGTTTTCTTCAATGTGCAACTCGTTGCATATTGAGCTCCACTTAATTTGTAGTATTGTTTGTTGCGTGTTGCCATTCCATGCCTCATTAAACCAGACATGCATCATACTTGGTTGCGCATCATGCCATATTTATGCTTGTTGGTTTACTATGTTGTTTGCTTCTTTCCGGTTGTGCTTCTTCTCGATAGTTCTAGTTACGTTGCGATTGTGAGGATCTGTTCGACAATGTTGGATCATCTACTTCATGGACTCATTCTTCTTCCTAGCGGGATTTCAGGTAAGTTGACCGTCACCTTGGATCTCACTACTATCTTTGCTATGCTAGTCATCTCGATGCTATTGCTATGTCGTGCTACCTACCACTTCTTTATCAAGCCTCTCAAATTGCCATGAACCAGCCTCTAACCTTTTTCACCATCTCAGCAAACTGTTGTTTGGCTATGTTACCGCTTTGCTCAGTCCCTCTTATAGCGTTGATAGTTGCAGGTTCAATTTTAGGTCGTTCCATGTTAGGACATGGATATCATGGCATATCACAATATCTCTTATTTAATTAATGCACATATATACTTTGTAAAGGGTGGAAGGCTCGGCCTTTTGCCTGGTGTTTTGTTCCACTCTTGCCGCCCAAGTTTCCGTCATACCAGTGTTATGTTCCTTGATTTTCCGTCCCTAACAAGATGAGTGTTTATGGGCCCCTCTTGGCAGTTCGCTTTGAATAAAACTCTTCCAGCAAGGCCCTACCTTTTTTTACCATTTGCTCAACATAATAACTAAAGATGATAATAAACTTGATGCATAGGGAGTTAGCGCTACCCAAGGTTTGTTACTCAATCTAATACAGGAGGCCAGTGCTGATGGTGTTGGCCCCAAACTAGAGCACCGTGCGGGGCCACCTCTTGGCAGCTTGGGGTATCTGGTACCTGTAAGCTTACTCATCCGGTCGTGGCCTGAGACGAGATACGCGCGGGTACTATCAGGGTGTCGGCATGTCGGGAGGTGTTGCTGGATTTGTTTTACCATTGTTGAAATGTCTTGCGCACCGGGATTCTGAGTCTAATCAGAGGGTCCCACGATGGAGGATTGTCTCCGCGGATCGTGAGCTTGTCATGGGCTAAGTTGGGACACCCCTGGAGGGGTTAAAACTTTCGAGAGCCATGCCCGCAGTTATGTGGTAGATGGCAATTTGTCAATATCTGGTTGTAGAGAACTTGACACCAGATTCGATTTAAAATACACCAACCACGTGTGTAACCATGATTGTCTCTTTTCAAGTGTGTCAAGAAGAGAACACGATGGGGTTATGCTTGAACGTAAGTAGTTCAGGATCACTTCTTGATCATTACTTGTTTGCGACCATTTGCGTAGTTTCTCATCTTACTCTTGTACTCGTAAGTTAGCAACCATACAATGCTTAGTCGCTTGCTGCAACCTCATCACTTATCTGTTCCATACTTGTTAAGCTTTGCTAGTCTTGATACACATGGTAATGGGACTGCTGAGTCCTTGTGGCTCACAGGTTACTACAACAACATTTGCAGGTGCAGGTAATGCGATGGTCTGACGTGAGAGTGATGCTTGATTGTTTTGGAGTTCTTCGGCTTCTTCTTTGATCAAGGGATAGGTTCCGGGTCGGGCAGCCTGGGCTAGCAGGGTGGACGTCGTTCTTCTTTTTCGTTTGATTTCATCCATAGTCAGATCCTGCTCTTTTGTATGATGACTGCTATGTATTGATGTATTCATGTTGTAGCTTGTGGCGAGTGAAAGACTTTATCTTGTATTCTCATCTATTTAGTACATGGTATGTTGTAATGATATCCACCTTGCTATGCGCTCGAAATGCAGTTCTGCCCCAATCATGAGTTCATCATGTGATTGTGATAGAATCGCATCTTGGGTGCTACACCAACGACCTAGGAGGTGACATGAATGGGGACGGTAAGGGGGTCCTGGATTAGAGGGTCCTCGGACAGCCGGACTATATACTTTGGCCGGACTATTAGACTATGAAGATACAAGATTGAAGACTTCATCCCGTGTCCGGGTGGGACTCTCCTTTGCGTGGAAGGCAAGCTTGGCAATTTGGATATGTAGATCTCCTCCCTTGTAACCGAATTTGTGTAACCCTAGACCCCTCTGGTGTCTATATAAACCGGAAGGTTTAGTCCGTAGGGTGAGAACAATCATAATCATAGGCTAGCTTCTAGGGATTAGCCTCTACGATCTCGTGGTAGATCAACTCTTGTAATACTCATATCATCAAGATCAATCAAGCAGGAAGTAGGGTATTACCTCCAACAAGAGGGCCCGAACCTGGGTAAACATTGTGTCCCCCGCCTCATGTTACCATCAGCCTCAGACGCATAGTTCGGGACACCCTACCCGAGATCCGCCGGTTTTGACACCGACAGACGGCCTGCCAGACAGAGCTCAGTCATTGGGTTTATCGATGTTGCGTGGACGGACCCGAGCACAGATGCCATGCCCAGTCTTCTCATGTGAAAATCCTGAAGAAAGAAAATAGGCGAGCGGCTCCCGTGGTTGCGAGGCACCGGGTCGCGCACCCTAGCTCGTCCGCCCATTATTAGCTCATGTGAGATCAAGGCACCAAGGGCCATGGGAGGTGATGTACACGGGAGCTGGCCCATGAGCCAGAGCTCAGCCTCTTGGGTTTAGCAACGCTGCAGGGACAAACCCGAGCACAGACGCCATGCCAGTCCTTAATCATGAGGTGGTCGTGGGTGGGCTTGCAAGGGCGTACGACATTCATGGTATCGAAGTACCAGACAGGCATGTAATAAAGTTAAAGTGACTCATGGAAGGAGGTAAAGCTACTCCAGATAGATGCAAGAACGATACATGCTGCAGGGACGGACCCTACGTGGCCTGGGGATGATGCAGCCCGAGGAGCGCCCCCAACAAGGTAAACCAAAGATGCAAAAGGATACGTGCCACAAGGACAGGCCCATGCGACTTGGGATAATGCAGCCCGAGGGGTGCCCCCAACTGAATAAACTGGGAAATGTCACTTGGTGCCATTGCTGAAGAGGTGTCGAAGTAGCTGAAGATGCATGCCGAAAAGGTTGCTTCTCATGAGCCATCTGGGTCCTGAACCTCGGGAGGCTCTGGAGGCTCTGGAGGCTCGTGAAGAACCGTTGCCTCCTACGCCAGGATCGTGTGGTGCCGGGCATCCTGAGCAGCCATGATGCTTCGCACGCTACACTGGCAGGTGATAGCCGCATTCGGCAAGCCAAAAGGCATGCGAATGTAGCTATGAGGTGGGCCCTCACACCGACCAGCGCGCGAAGGCTAGAGGCGCTCTTGAGATGCGGCTCTGTTGAGCCCTAGGATGTTGATGCAGACGCGCAGCTCGTTGTCCTCGCCAGACAAGGGGCTGCGCCAGGTGGTAGGCGATGGTCGCCAAGCATGGCTCTCGCCTCTTGAAGCTCCTTGGCCATCTTGGTGATGAACTCCTGAGCACCTAGCACCCTGTGCCTTGTGCCCTCGCGAGGGAAGTGTGCGATGAAGCATGCCTCCATGTGGTGTCCGAGCGCCTCCCTCATGATGTTGGCTAAGTCAGAGACCCTCCAGAAGAGATCCCCCAAGCCCAGCCTGAGGAGCATGCCGGGCACGCCTTCCTATGAACGAGAGGGAGGCGCCTCATCCATGGGCGCAGATCCTGAGGTGGTGCCACTAGAGACACCAGTCTCCTGACGCTCTTGGCGGAGTAGCTACTTCTTCATCTTGGGAACGGCCTTAGGAGGGTAGATGGTGGCTTCGTTGTTTGGGTCTTCAATTGCCGCGACGTGATAGGCACGCTCGAAGGAGCACACCACGTCCTTCTCCTCGCAAGCGATCGTGATGATGCCGTGGTTCCCTGGCATCTTGACGACGTTGTAGCCATGGTGGGTTACGGCCATGAACTTGGCCAGTGCTGGATATCCAAGGATGACGTTGTATGGGAGGCGGACGTGAGCGAAGTCGAAGTCAATGAGCTCAGTGTGGTAGTTGTCGCGCTGGCTGAAGGTGAAAGGGAGGCGGATTTGCCCTATCAGGGTGGTGGAGCCGTCGGTCACCCCTGAGAAGGGCTTGGTGGGCTGCAGTTGATCATACGACACTTGGAGGTAGTCCAACGTCTCGTTGGAAAGAACATTGAGCCCGACACCACCATCGATGGGGGTCTTGGTGATGAGGACATTGCTGACGACGGGCGAGCAAATCATCGGGAGGGCGCCGGCAGTTGCCGCGCACTTTAGCTGGTTGGACGAGCTGAAGGTGATGGTGCACTTGGACCACCTGAGCGGACGTATGGACTCGAGCCTGGGGAGGGCCGCGTTCACCTCACGAGCGAGCTGCTTGAAGATGCGGTGGGAGGTTGGGGCCTGAGCGCCACCCAAGATGTAGGCGATGGCGCGAGGCTCCTGGAAGCCCCCAGCCCCCTCATCTAGGTGGTGGTCATCATTCCTTCTTGATGGTGGTGGCAGCGGAGGGAGGCCGGCATTGTCCTGAGGATGGTCCTCGCGAGGCTGGTCTCTCCAGGCGCCCTCATGAGGCTGGCCTTGCAAGCGATCCTCACAAGGCTAGTCGCGCCACTCCTGGCGGGGGCCGCGGTCGTCCCAACATCCTCCATTTATGCATACTCCGCGGCCGTAGCCTCGATCGTTGCACTCGGGGCATCGACTGAGGCGCCCATCATCAATGGCCCTGAGCTCCTGACAGTCATTGGTGCTGTGGCTGTGTACGTCGTGGTTGACGCCAAATGGACGGCTGCTCTTGGACGACTTTGGGTGGTCGCAGCTGTGCTTCATCTCTGGTTCGGCCGCGAGCACGGTAGCCCCCTTGCGCTTCATGTCCTTGACTTTGGCCTTCTTATCTTCTGGGTCGGTAGCTGGGAGCCCGAGGAGGGAGAGGCACCCCTCCTCATCTCTTGCGCAGTTGGTAGCCATGTTGAACATCTCCAGAGCCATGCACAGGTCCTCGTGGATGGTGAGCTCCTCGTTCATCTTGACACACGGACGCCATCGGAGAACGCCGAGATGATGGCTTCGTCGGAAACCTTGGGGATCATGAGATGAACATTGTTGAAGCGGTAGATGTACTTCTGCAGGGTCTCCCCAGGCTGCTGCTTGATGCGCCACAATTCAGCCGTGGCAGGCGAACGGTCGTGAGTGCCCTAGAAGTTGGCGATGAAACGCTCGCGCATCTTGCCCCAGGAGGGAATCGATCCTACGGGTGGATTCAGGAGCCACGAGCGCGCGCCATCCTTGAGGGCCATGTGGAACCTGTTTGCCATGACCTTTTCATCACCATTGGCCGCCTCGATGCTCACCTCATAGAGCTGTAGGAACTCCGTAGGGTTGGGGGTGCTGTCGTAACATGGAGGCAGGTCAGGCTTCAACTTGCCTGGCAAGACGATGTTGCGTAGCTCAATGGTGAAGGCACGGCAGCCCACTGTGGTCATCGGAGCCCGCCGTGGGGGTGGAGCCTCATCTTGGTGCTCGTGCGCCACCACTGCAGGCGTCGCGCTATCTTGCCGTGGCGGTGGAGGGAGCACTGGAGCACCTTCTTGCCGCCGTTGGACCTCCCGGTAGCTTTCTTCTTCGTGCGCGGGCGCCCGGCATGGTGGGTCACACTGCGAGGCCGCGTGTCTTAGGCCGAGGGCGACGTCCTGACGAGGAGGTGGCGGAGAAGCTCAATGGGCTACGTTGCCTGCAGCAGGCGACGGACGAGGTAGCGAGAGGGATGGTGCAGGAGAGCCCCTAGCCACGCTGACTAGCTCGGCGATGTGGTCCAACCAGTCTTCGTAGAGCTGTAAGTGCATCTAGTGCCACCCCTAGTTGGTTTTGGAGTATTGACGACAAACCTAGTTGAGGGACTAATGTGTTTGTGAGAATTGCAGGATAACACAAGTAGAAGTCCCTCATTGATTCGGTTTCACTACCAGAGATGACCCCTAAAAATGTATGAAGACATTGAAGCCAAAGGTGGTATATGAAGATATTCACATTGAAGACTATGACAAAAGAAGACACATTATGAAGCCTATGGAGCTCGAAGACTTAGATCTTTCGTAGTTCTTTTTCTTTTTGTGTTGAGTCATAGGAACCACCGTACTGTTAAGTGGGGTCCAGGAGAACCAGTCAGAATGACTGAAGTGATGCCTAAACCAAAAACCTATGTCTTCGAGTGAAGACAATGAGAGCGAATCTTGTCCAGAGCCGGACAAGTCAGCTTTGCTTGTAGCCCAAGTAAATTTGCCATGAGAGTTTGAAATCTGACCGTTGAGACACGTGTCAGTTCCTTAGTGACCCAGGGTCATTTCGGACAAATCAGGTCGGGTTGCCAAGTGGCTATAAATAGCCCACCCCCTACAACCATAAACAGTTGGCTGCTCAGATTTCAGTGCACGGCTTTTGTCGTTTGAGAGCAACCCACCTCGAAGCCTTTGAGAGAAAATTCCTAGCGAGGAGAAAAGCCCTAACCACCCAGAGCCAGAGAACATTGGGCATCACTTGAGTCTTCTTGTCTGTGTGATCTGAAGACTTATTACACTTGAGGACTGTGCATCCCCAGACGGTTAGGCGTCGCGTTCAGAGCATCCAAGAGACATTGTGGATTGCCGGTGAACGAAGTCTGTGAAGGTTTGGGAGTCTTCCTTGAAGACTTACCAGAGTGATTGGGAGAGGACTATGTGACCTTAGCTCAAGGAGAATACGGTGAGGACTTGGTGTCCTGAGCTGCGTGTTCAGGACTGGGTGTCCAGGACTGTGTGTCCTAAGGTTTAAATACCTAGCCGCTCCAACCAGACGTATAGTTGTCACAGCAACTGGAACTAGTCCAACACATCATTGTCTTCAACGAGTCACTGGTTTCATCTTCACTTCCTTTTACTTACTGATCACTCATTGTGAAGTCATTGCATGTCTGTTCTATCTTTTGTCTTCACAACGTGAGTGTATGATCTGTTTGGCTTCATAGTATCTTCCTACCTGATCCTAATTACACTATAGCTATTTGTCACTGTGCTTTCACTCTGTTGATACTTGACCATGGCTTGCCTAGTGTAGTCTAATTTCCGCTGCATAGTAATAGGCATATCTCTACTGTTTGTCTTCATAACTTCCACGTTTTGAAGACTTTCATAAAAATCGCCTATTCACCCCACCTCTAGTCGATATAACGCACTTTCAATTGGTATCAGAGCTAGGTGCTCCCTTGTTCTGTGTGATTCGGTTTAACCACCTGGAGTTTTAGGTATGTCGACTGCAGGGATAATCAAAGTCTCTGCTGCCTGCCCCGTCTTCGATGGAACTGAATATCCCTACTGGAAGAATAAGATGCGCATGCATCTTGAAGCTATTGACGTCGACCTATGGTATGTCGTCGAGAACAACGTTCCCAAAGCTGGAGAAGGTGTGACTGCTGCTGATGTCAAGAAATTCGTTCAACTGGACTCTACTGCCAAAAACATCATTTGTGGTCATCTGAGCAAAGGACAGTATGGCCGTGTGATTGCTTTGAAGACATCCAAGCTGGTCTGGGACTGGCTTTCCAAGGTCAATGAAGGCATCTCAACACAGAGAGATCAAAGAATCAGTGTCCTTCGTAATCTCTTCAACCGCTTCAAGCGAAATGACAACGAGAATGTCCAACACACATTTGATTGACTCACTGACATCACAAATGAGCGTCAAGCCCTCGGCGCCACTGAGATCACCAAGCATGAAATCGTCAAGACGCTGCTGAGATCACTTGATAGTTCATTTGACATTCTAGCCCTGATGATTCAAGAACATCCTGATTTCAAGACACTCGATCCATCTGACATACTCGAGAGGCTCAAAACACATGAGTTTCAGCTTTCTGAGAAAAGAGATATCTACGGTTCAAACTATGGGCGAACTCGTTCCTTGAAGGCAAAAGCTGTTTCCTCATCTGAAGAAGAATCTGACAGCAGTTCTGATGATCCTGAAGACCTTGGAAGGGAACTTGCAATGCTTGTGAAGAAGTTCCAAAAGTTCACCAAGAAGAAAGGCTTCAGAAAGTCTTCACGATCAAGTTCAAGGAATGATGAAGCTTCTGCTCATGACTACAAGAAGAAAACATGCCACAAGTGCAAGAAAACTGGACACTTCATCTCTGAATGTCCACAGTGGGACAATGAGAACATAAGGAAGAAGAAGAGCAAGGAATATGACTCTGACGACAAGAAGAAGAAGAAATACTCAAAGTCTTCTTCCAAGTCTTCCTCAAAGTCTTCATCACACAAGAAGAGCTCATCTGGCAAGGCATGTGCGTTTTTTGGCAAGGAAATGGATTTTGAGGAGGAGTCTGCTTCTGAGGAGGCAGAGGTGGAGTCTGAGGAGGAGTCTGATTCTCGCATTGCAAGTCTGGCTACAACATACGTCGCCAAGTCCATCTTCAACACTAAAGACAATTACTTCATCACTGACACCGATGCAAATGACAAGGACGACTCCACTCCTACCTACTGCTTCATAGCACGCGGTGCCAAGGTAAACACACGCACTACTCGCTATCAAACATCCAGTGACGATGACTCTGATTGTGATTCAAAACCCAGCTACAAAACACTTGCTAAAATTGCAACTGAACAACAAAAGGCCATGGAACATATTCAAAAACTGTTAGACAGAAGCGATGATCTGATGGGTGCTGAAATGACCCGATCTGAATCCTTAATTGAAGACATAAAAAATCTTCACGTTAAGTATCAGGAACTTGAAGATCGTCTTGATACTCTCTCAACAACTCATGAAAAGCTTTCCTATGATTATCTTCAAAGGAAGCAAGAACTTGAGAAATTGAGAGCGGCTCATGAAGATCTTCAAAAGGAAAATGGGTCACTTCGCACCGAACAGATCAGTTCCGCTCAGGAAGGATTTGAACCACCATGTCTTAAATGCATTGAGCGTGATAATGCTACTTCTGTTGCTGAATGTTCCACTGCTACTGCTGTTGCAATATCTTCAACTGTTGATGTGGTAACTAACCCCTCTGCTGAGGATACCACTGCTATTGCTATTGAGAATGGTAGGTTGAAGACATTGCTTGAAACTGTTGATGTCCTCAAGAAGCAGATTCTGAACCGAAACCCTAGGAAAGAGGGTGTTGGGTTCGTAAGGAAAATAAATGCAGATGGCTCTTACTGGAAACCTGAGCAGTACCCCAAAACCAAGTGGGTTGCTGCAAAGGAACCTTCAGCAGATCCATCCAATTTATCTGGCTTCACTTGTGCTAACTCCATTATCATTGATGAATCCTTTGATGCAAACTATATACTGTTTAAAGATCAGAATGGTGAAGTGTTTGCCAGGTACATTGGTACTAACTGCAGGAATGGACCGCCTATGAAGAAGATCTGGGTTCCGAAAAAGTGTCTGGAAAATCTTCCTGTGAATGTCTTCATGACACCTCACTCGAAGAAGACAAACCTGAGACCAAAGGCTTCATACGGTCCAAAGGCTTCATACAAACAGAGGACTCACCTGAGTCACACTAACGCAAATGTTTTGCTGGGAAACCATACTCAGGCATATGAATATGAGAGCGGTTCATCAAACTGTCATGTTCATATGACCAAAAATTATTCTGCTTATTCTTATGAGTACTATTGTCCACCTGCAAGACTGTTTGCTAAGGCTTCAAAGCCAAAATTCTCAGATGCTGCACTTAGACTTATTGCTTCTAAGCCACCCTTGAAGATGTGGGTGGTTAAGAAGGCTTAACTCTCTTTTGCAGGGAAAGGTCTCCAGCAGAAAACCAAAATCTTCTAACGCTATTGCTGGGGACCTTAAAATCTTGTAGGGCGCAAGATAAAATGCCCGAATGGCATCATTATGTACTTCGTTCCTGAATCGCATGCTACTCTCCCTATTAGTCCTAATCTGGATCTAAGTTTTCATAACCCACTGGTTCGTCAAATGTTTTTTCTTCACAATTCTCTTCGTGAAGCCTATCCCCCTAACTGCACTGTAGGGTACGACACCAGCGTCTTCAAAGTCTTCAGAATGGATTATTGACAGTGGGTGTACAAATCACATGACTGGCAAAAGAAGCCTTCTTATGGACTCAACCTTACGTCCATCCGACAAGAGCCACATCACATTTGCTGACACTGGTAAAAGTAAGGTATTGGGTCTAGGTAGAGTTGCAATCTCAAAGGATCAACACATGGATAAAGTCATGCTTGTTGAATCCCTTGGCTTCAACTTAATGTCTGTCTCAATGCTTTGTGATTTGAACATGATCGTAATGTTTGGAAAATATCGTTGCCTTGTACTAATGGAATCTGACAAGTCTCTAGTGTTTGAAGGGTATCGAAAAGATGATCTGTACGTGGTAGATTTCTCAGCAGGGCCACAACTTGCAGTATGTCTTCTTGCAAAAGCTTCAGAATGCTGGCTTTGGCATCGAAGGCTTGGGCATGCTGGCATGAGGAACCTCCACACCCTTGCGAAGAAGAAACATGTCATAGGCATCGAAGGCGTCAAGTTCAAGAAAGATCACTTATGCGGTGCCTGTGAAGCAGGGAAGATGACGAGGGCAAAACATCCCTCAAAGACAATCATGACCACTACTCGACCCTTCGAACTGCTTCACATGGATCTCTTTGGTCCCACTCACTACTCAACTTTTACTACTACTGATTGCCTCTATGGCTTCGTTATTGTTGATGATTATTCTAGATATACTTGGGTGCACATAATTCTTTACAAGACTGAAGTGCAGGATGTCTTCAGACGCTTCGCCAATCATGTTATGAACAATTTTGGCGCCAAGATAAAACACATTAGAAGTGACAATGGCACTGAATTCAAGAACACTGGCCTTGATACATATCTTGATACCTTGGGCATCACACATGAATTCTCAGCTCCATACACGCCACAGCAGAATGGCATCGTCGAACGCAAGAACAGAACACTCATTGAGATGGCCAGAACGATGCTAGATGAATACAAGACTCCAAGAAAATTCTGGACTGAAGCCATTGACACTGCATGCCATACAATCAATCGTGTTTATCTTCACAAGCTTCTGAACAAGACATCTTATGAGCTCCTTAATGGCAAAAAGCAAAATGTCAGTTACTTCAGAGTATTTGGCACAAGGTGCAGGATCAAGGACCCACATCACACCTCAAAATTTGCACCAAAAGCACATGAGGGTTTTATGCTTGGATATGGAAAGGATTCGCACTCCTACAGAGTCTTAAATCTCTTTCATTACAAAGTGGTTGAAACAGTGATGTGTGGTTCGATGAGACCAACGGATCACAAAGAGAGCAACTGCCAAGTGTGCTTGATGAAGTTCCTTCTAGTGAATCAATCAAGCTAATGGGAACTAGAGAGATTATACCTTCTGAAGCTCATCCTGAAGAAGAATGTATCATCTCAGCACCTGATCAACATGAAGACAATGCTCAGCCTGAAGATATTCCTCCCAACAACAACACAGATCAGCAAGGGCAAAGTCTTCGCCCAGTACATCCTCGCGTTGCCAATGAAGTGCAGATTGAAAGAATAATTGATAGCATCAATGCACCTGGTCCACTCACTCGTTCAAGGGCAACTCAGCTAGCAAATTTCTGTGGGCACTTTGCATTCGTCTCAATATCAGAACCCAAGAAAGTTGAAGAAGCCTTCATGGAACCTGAATGGATTCAAGCTATGCAAGAAGAGCTTCAACAGTTTGAGTGGAATAATGTATGGGAACTGGTTAAGCGTCCTGATCCACGGAAGCACAACATAATAGGCACCAAATGGATATACCGCAACAAGCAAGATGAGCATGGTCAAGTTGTCAGAAACAAAGCTCGTCTCGTTGCTCAAGGATATACTCAAGTGGAAGGCATTGACTTCGATGAAACATTTGCTCCTGTGGCTAGGCTTGAAGCCATACGCATACTGCTGGCCTATGCAAATCATCATAACATTCTTCTATATCAAATGGATGTGAAGAGTGCCTTTCTCAATGGCAAGATTGAAGAAGAAGTGTATGTTGCACAACCGCCTGGTTTTGAAAATCCAAAACATCCTGACATGGTATACAAGCTCAACAAGGCACTGTATGGCCTCAAACAAGCCCCTAGGGCCTGGTATGACACACTCAAATATTTCCTGAAGAGCAAAGGCTTCATACCTGGTTCCCTAGATCCCACTCTTTTCACGAAGACATATGATGGTGAACTGTTTGTGTGCCAAATATATGTGGATGACATTATCTTCGGCTGCACCAATCAGAAGTACAGTGAAGAGTTTGGATATATGATGCAAGAGCAATATCAGATGTCCATGATGGGGGAGCTGAAGTTCTTCCTTGGTCTTCAAATACGACAACAACGCAATGGCATCTTCATATCTCAAGAGAAGTATCTCAAAGATTGCCTGAAGAAGTTCGGTATGCAAGACTGCAAAGGCTTCACAACACCAATGCCAGCCAAACATCATCTGGGTCCTGACGACAATGGTAAAGAGTTCGATCAAAAGGTATACCGCTCCATGATTGGTTCTTTACTTTATCTATGTGCATCTAGGCCAGATATTATGCTTAGTGTTTGCATGTGTGCTCGATTTCAAGCGGCACCAAAGGAGTCGCATCACTTAGCTGTGAAGCGAATTCTTCGATATTTGGCTCACACCCCAACTCTAGGATTATGGTATCCAAAGGGCTCAGAGTTTGATTTGGTTGGATTCTCGGATGCTGATTATGCTGGTGACAAAGTTGATCGCAAGTCTACATCAGGCACATGTCACTTTCTGGGACGATCACTTGTATGTTGGTCTTCAAAGAAGCAGAACTGTGTATCTCTCTCCACTGCTGAATCTGAATACATTGCTGCTGGATCTTGCTGCGCTCAGCTTCTGTGGATGAAGCAAACACTCAAGGACTATGGCATTCATCTGAAGCAAGTGCCACTTTACTGCGACAACGAAAGCGCCATCAAGATTGCCAACAACCCAGTTCAGCACTCGAAGACAAAGCACATTGAAATTCGTCATCACTTTCTCAGAGATCATGTTGTGAAGGAAGACATTGATATCATACACGTCAACACTGAAGAGCAATTGGCAGATATCTTCACCAAGCCCTTGGATGAGAAGAGGTTTTGCAAGTTACGGTGTGAGCTAAATATCCTGGAATCCTCAAATGTCCTGTGATCAGGCACACATCCTAACACTTATGCATATGATGACTTAGATGTGCAACACACAAAGTAAAGTATATCTTCAATCAATGAAGACATACATTCTATGTGTGAATACATTAATATGGAATTTGACTTCGGAGCGCCACGATTGTGCGCCGTGTCTGGGTCTAATACTTCCTATATGGTGGGTAACGCCACCACCAAACGTTCTATTTTGAAGTGTTTCACTCATGGCGTTACCTTGCAATGTCTTCACATTTGGTTTGGCTTCGAACTCAACATATTTTCATGACTATCTTCACTATGTTGATTATATATATATATATATATATATATATATATATATGCTAGTGTTCTGTCCTCTATAGCATTCACTTATAGCTATATCTTCGTGTTGAATCTTTTGAACTAAGTGAATGTGATCGGACCCCAACTTCTCTATGCTTTCTATCTCAAACTCTATCTCTCCAAGTCATATGCATTCTATTGAAACTGTCGAATGTCTTCACTGCGTCCTTCAGCAGAAGATATAGAGACAACCATAAAGTCCATTTTCAATGCTCATTCCTCCACATAAAATCCGGAGAAGCAGGAACGACCGCCCGACAATCCAGGCGTGCGTGGGACGTGGAACAAACCCCAAACTTCCGCAAACTGGCCACGCGTTCCTCAGATGCGAATCGCCAGGGGCACCTGTGTAATAGCACAGTGCCGCCCCTGAGCCTATAAATTCACACTTACCACGGTCATTATCTCCTTCTTCCACCCTCGCACGAACCCTAGCACCACCGCTAGCTCTCCACGACGTCGACGACGAAGCGCTTCGCTGCCGCAACCTCTCCGACGCCGTCTTCACGCCGACCGCGGACATCGCCCTCTCCGCCGTCGCCGTAGGTGTCTTCCGTTGCCAAGTTAGGGCACGGAGGATTGAACTGCTCGGCATCATCTCCCACTCCGTCTAGCAGTTCCAAGTGTGGTAAATAAAACTTCTTTTTACAGCCCCGGTTGATCTCATGGTTCTGTCACTTTCTACCATAAGAAGTTTCGCTTCACACAAGTTGGATCTCTCTATCTGCATCTCATAACATGCCTAGTATATTCACTTGTGCTTCATGAAGTAGTTAGATTCCTCACTTGTACTGATCTGTGGGTTCGTACAAATCTGGAACCAACTTCTTATCTATGAGTGAATGTCTTCGCACTATGAGGTCAATGTCTTCTAAACTGATTAATCTTCAAAACCTTCTGAGAATGCATATGACCTCTTCCCCTTCCCTCATACCTTAATGCTATCACAGGTACATGTCCGTGGGAGAATCCTTCGGTTCTCATAGTCTGCATTCATTTGCAGAATTCCTACAACATCACATAAATTCTCCTGAAGCCAGTTCCTGTTGGTCCAGCAAAAGAAAGCCTTCGAAGCCTTTGAAAGTTTTGAAGCCTTTCAAGTTAAGGTTTATGGCTTCAGAAGCAGCAGCAAGGAAGGGGGGCAGACAGAGACGTGGAGGAACTTCCAAAGATCTACCTGAAGACCTGGCAGAAATGTATAAAACAGATCCTGAAGAGAATTATGGGCAGCGCAAGTCCCGAATCCAATGGATTCGACGCTATTGGGCTGAATAATGGTTCAAATACCGCTTCACAACCCAAGAGTATGCTGAGAAAAGTGCCATCAAAAGTCCGTGGGGAGACATCTTATACAAGAACCTTGTACCCAGGACCAGAGATGAAGCTATTGCCCAAAGCTTCTATCCATGCATGGTTCGTGGGCCACAGCCTGATGATGCACATCCGTCGTCACTACTCTGGTGTCGTGATGACAATTTGTTCAAGCGCAACATCCAGTTTGCCCAACAATCAGCGAAGCTCAACAAGAAGAAATTAGGGTTAGACTTCAACCCTGGTCCCTCAGCACCAAGGGAAGATGGCACACGCGACGCAGAACCCAATATCATCGGTCCGTATGCCAACCTTGAGGGCCTCATCACCCGCATCTTAGTCCAAGGGACTGCCGTGAATGACCCCCCAGCTGACTCTGAGTCTGATGAAGCTCCTGCTGTACCGAAGCCAAAGCAGTCGAAGAAGCCAAAAGCTTCAAAGCCGGCCCCTTCACCAAAAATCTCAAGGGCGAAGCCATTGGCAACTGCACCTCCTGAAGACAGTGTGCAGTCTAAAGACGTATCCCGCGTCTCCAAGCCCCAGAAGGCCAAGATGCCACAGCTGCTGCCATTCTGCGCAGCGAAGCCATTGATCTGTCAAGTGATGAAGATCTTGGAGATGACGCTCTCGAGCAGCTCATCAAGAGCAAAGAAGAAGCTGAAATCTTCAACAATTTGCCTCTCTTTGATGTCGCCATCACCCACAACTTCATCGACAAATGGTTTGCCACACCAAACATCAGCTTCGAAGATCTGCAGCTGCCCGTTGGCCTCAGCGTCGCCTTCCAAGGTGCTATTGCTTCAAAACATGCAATTGCCCAGCGCATTGTTGAACTAAAGCAGAAAATTGATCATGAAAAGGCTCAGTTCAAGAAGAATATGGCCAAGCTCAGCGTGCAAGAAGTGAAGAGCTTCAAGATCATGTTGCATGAGCTTAAGGAAAACTTTCTGAAGCAGCGTGCAGAAGCTCAGGGTTCACGTGAGCGGATGAAGTCTCCGGCTGAAAGATGTGTGCAAGCCTACAATGAGGCTGAGAAGCGCAAATCACTTGGGCGTCCTGGCATCGACCCCAAGATGGCCGCAAAGAAAAAGAAGAAGACTGTTCCAGCTGAACCAGAGGCACCAAGGCAGGAAGCAGTTCCGATTGTCTTCCCAACTGCAACGACTGGCTCGAAGCCAAAGAGCCGGTCAACAGCTTCAAAGCTCAATAAGACAAGAAATGCTAAGGCTAAAGCCAGGAAGAGGAAAAGCTCTGAAGCCTCTCCTACTGCCCCCAGCAAGAAGAAGCGAAAGATCAAGAAATCTCGGGCTGCTCCCACAGAGCCCTTGATAGTTGAACCTATCTCTATGGTTCACCCCAACGCAGAACGACAACTGACAGTTCATGAGCCTGCTTCCACAGAGGCTCCTGAAGTTGAAGACATACCAGCAGCCGACCCCATTGCTGCTGAAGACATTGGTCATCAGGACAATGTACAAGATGATGCAGCCCTTCCTCAGTATGAACAAAGCGAACTCATCAGCATTGGTCGTCCTCTGACGCCAATTGCACAAGATGCATCATGGGCAGATCGCCCTCAAGAGGAAGAAGACAATGAGGCCCAGCCCACTCCAACCCCACAGGCGTCGTCTGCATTCCGTAGGCTTCGCAAAGGTCTGAGGCCTCAAGTCTATGCTAAAGACATTCCGGCTGCATCAGCCGCAGAAGAAGCACCACAAGAGCCCAATCCAATGCTCCACCAAGAAGTAGTTCTCCAGGAGAACGTGCTTGTGACTGACCCTCCAACTAGTTAAGCGGAGGCTGAAAATATTGAGGCTGCCACAACCAACACTGAAGCCAATGTGGAGCCATCCCCACCAAAAGCTTCAGCAGACAGCGAAGCTACTGATCCAGACACTTCTGTTCCTGAGTCCGCTGCTGGTCCTCAATTTGATTACCATGTTGAGCACAGGCCTCATGTCCAGAAGCCAGTCCGAAGGCTGCCAAGGTTCCCAGGTCCTACATCAGCACCTGGCTCCTTTGACATCAATAGCTTCAAGGCAGACAATATGTTCTTCAACAGCTCCAAGAACCCCTATTCAAGGGAAAGGATTTCATCAGATAGGTTCTGGAGCTATCCTCAGCGCAGCTACTATTCATGCATCCTATACAACCAAGGTCGCATCTTCCCGCACAAGCGCCTTGATGTTGAAGCCATTGCTGGTCTGCCCTGTTTAGAGGAAGCGTTGGATTGCTTCAAGAAAGTGGGTCTGCTGCAGTTTGTAACTGATGAAGAGCACTGGAATGAAGAGCTTCTGCTGCAATTCTATGCCACCCTCCACATCAAAGGATACAACAGAGATCCGAAGACTTGGGCCCTGGAGTGGATGACCGGCAATGTCCATCATGAAGCCAATGCATTCGATATCATTGAGCTCACCGGCCTGCCCACTCCTGGCGAACTCTTCGAGGAAGGCTGTCCACTACACACCGAAGCTCTTGAGAGCATATTCCAGAGGCCTGAACCGAATATGAGTCAGATGCTCTCCATGATGAAGCCATTGCCCCACGATGCTCATTATCAAACAGAGTTCTTCGTTGAAGACTTTGAGTACCTGCCAAGAACCATCTATCACATTATCCGTCGGACTCTCTGGCCTATTAAAGGGCACTCTCCAAATGCCAAGATCGAGGGTGCAATGAAGACTCTGATATTCTGTATCCTTCATGGAAAATGCTTCAACGCACAGGATTTCTTCATACGCCAACTAGCTGCATCAGGCTGAGATATGTTTGGTTTAAAGTACTATGCTCCTTGGGTAATGAGACTGATCAAGCTTCACTCTACGATCTCATATCAGCCCTCAGCCCGCAACCATCGGATCTTCTTGCCAGATGTGGATACCTCTGCTGAAGCTATATATCCTGAGCCTGCCAAGCAACCTTTGAGTCTTCAGAATGCAGAACACCAGAGCTTCACTCAGAACGATGAAGGTGTTGAAGCCATCTCCATGGTGTATCCTTTGGCTGGCACTACACGTGCGCCGCACCCTGCTTCAACGGAAGCCACTGATAGTGCAACTGCTTCAAGACCCAAGAAGCGCGCTCGTGTTCTCAATAACCGAGAGCTTCTTGTGGCCCTTCATCAAAAACAAGATAGGCAGCATGACTGGCTAAAGCGTCAGATGAAAAGCCTCTTGGTGGATGTTAATCGTCTTCGAAATCCTGCCACCAAGAATGCTTTCGTCACTCATGAAACCTGTCGTCATACATGGAAAGGGCTATCAATGATGTGTACTGAAGCTGAACTTGAAGAGGATGGCTTCACTGAGCGATTCAAGTTTGACACCACACCTCCTAGAAGGGCTGTGATGCGAAACACACCATCACTTGAAGACTCTGAGTTTTCTTCATCTGCCGCCACAGTCACTGCCAGAATCATTGATGAAGAAGACGATGCTACATCACCGCCACCTGCTTCAGCACCTCCAAGCTCTTCTGCACCGCCAAACACCTCCAACGACCCTGCTGCTTCTGGGAATGAATGGACACTCTATGTCTTCAAACCTTTTTGGTCCTTGCTGACAAAAGGGGGAGAAGCATATGGGTTGACAGTCTTCAAGCGGGTCCATATGGGCGGGTGCTTTATGTTTTGCTATATTTTGCTTCGTGCTTACAACTCTCATTTTTGCTTCATTTGGTTCTTTGAGTTGTAACACTAAAACTCGATGGTCGTCTGCTAGTTGTTTGCCACCCTGTTTTGCGAAGATAAATTCCACACTTATCTCATTCTACAGACGTCCATTTTCCATTATGCATGTCATTATCTTCATATACTTTCACATGCATAGTGGATTGTCATCATAAGCTGAAGTGGATCTCCACAAGTACAACCTGCCATGTGCATTTGCATTCGAAAAGGAAATTAACTTATATGCACATCTTCAGGGGGAGCCCTTGCAACTTATGAAGACAATTCCTTATCCTTTACAATTTCACAGACTATATTCCCTGTTGAAAACTTCAACTAGTTTGTCATCAATCACCAAAAAGGGGGAGATTGTAAGTGCATCTAGTGCCACCCCTAGTTGGTTTTGGAGTATTGACGACAAACCTAGTTGAGGGACTAATGTGTTTGTGAGAATTGCAGGATAACACAAGTAGAAGTCCCTCATTGATTCGGTTTCACTACCATAGATGACCCCTAAAAATGTATGAAGACATTGAAGCCAAAGGTGGTATATGAAGATATTCGCATTGAAGACTATGACAAAAGAAGACACGTTATGAAGCCTATGGAGCTCGAAGACTTAGATCTTTCGTAGTTCTTTTTCTTTTTGTGTTGAGTCATAGGAACCACTGTACTGTTAAGTGGGCTCCAGGAGAACCAGTCAGAATGACTGAAGTGATGCCTAAACCAAAAACCTATGTCTTCGAGTGAAGACAATGAGAGCGAATCTTGTCCAGAGCCGGACAAGTCAACTTTGCTTGTAGCCCAAGTAAAGTTGCCATGAGAGTTTGAAATCTGACCGTTGAGACACGTGTCAGTTCCTTAGTGACCCAGGGTCATTTCGGACAAATCAGGTCAGGTTGCCAAGTGGCTATAAATAGCCCACCCCCTACAACCATAAACGGTTGGCTGCTCAGATTTCAGTGCACGGCTTTTGTCGTTTGAGAGCAACCCACCTCGAAGCCTTTGAGAGAAAATTCCTAGCGAGGAGAAAAGCCCTAACCACCCAGAGCCAGAGAACATTGGGCATCACTTGAGTCTTCTTGTTTGTGTGATCTGAAGACTTATTACACTTGAGGACTGTGCATCCCCAGATGGTTAGGCGTCGCGTTCAGAGCATCCAAGAGACATTGTGGATTGCCGGTGAACGAAGTCTGTGAAGGTTTGGGAGTCTACCTTGAAGACTTACCAGAGTGATTGGGAGAGGACTATGTGACCTTAGCTCAAGGAGAATACGGTGAGGACTTGGTGTCCTGAGCTGCGTGTTCAGGACTGGGTGTCCGGGACTATGTGTCCTAAGGTTTAAATACCTAGCCGCTCCAACCAGACGTAAAGTTGTCACAGCAACTGGAACTGGTCCAACACATCATTGTCTTCAACGAGTCACTGGTTTCATCTTCACTTCCTTTTACTTACTGATCACTCATTGTGAAGTCATTGCATGTCTGTTCTATCTTTTGTCTTCACAACGTGAGTGTATGATCTGTTTGGCTTCATAGTATCTTCCTACCTGATCCTAATTACACTACAGCTATTTTTCACTATGCTTTCACTCTGTTGATACTTGACCATGGCTTGCCTAGTGTAGTCTAATTTCCGCTGCATAGTAATAGGCATATCTCTACTGTTTGTCTTCATAACTTCCATGTTTTGAAGACTTTCATAAAAATCGCCTATTCACCCCCCCCTCTAGTCGATATAACGCACTTTCAAGAGGTCATTGGCCGGGCGGTAGTGTAGGAGCTCACGCGCCATGAGCAACGTAGCCTGCGCATTCACCGGATCATGACGAGCGTGGGAAGACGAGCCGGCCGACATCAACGACGGGGTGGCGGTGCTGCGACGAAGCTTGCTGATTGTGCCCCGCCTGGCCGGTGACGACATTGGCGGTAGGTTATGGAGAATGACGAGGTGGCCCGCCGACGGGCGCCGTCAGGGCGGCGCGCGCAGCGTGAGCGGCTCGACGCTCAACACGGGCTCGGTGAGCATCAGCCATGGAAATGGTGGAGTGGTGGCAAGTCGATCGACGGAAGAGAAGCTTCGACGCAGCCCTACCCGGCGCACCAATTGTCGGATTCAACAGCCTAGCTCGACGAACCCAAGGGACAACAGACACAACAGTGTATCCTGGTTCAGGTCACCTTGCAGTGTAATACCCTACACCAGCTTTGTGTTGGATTACCTCGAGGGGCTGAGGATGAACTAGTACAGTGGTTTAACAACCTCAGGAGGTGAGGTGTTCTTGAGGTCAATGAGCTAGTGCGTGTGAGGATGGTCTGAATGATCCGATCCCTCTCAAGGGTGTTGGCTAAGTCCTATTTATAGTGGCCTTGGTCCTCTTCCAAATGTAGGCGGGAAAGGATCCCACAACGGCCAAATTGAAAGGGAGGCAACTAGTACAAGTTATCCTAACAAAATTACTCTTCGCCTGCAAAGGCTCGGGCAGTGATGCTGTAGTGGGCTCCGCGATGACCCCCGTCCTGCCAATATGGAAACCTTTTCCTGATTCCTTGGGACTCCGCGCCTGCGCTTTCCTCCTTGGCACCAAAGGGGAAACTGGCACACTGCGCCCGTTGGCGCCCGTGTAGCCTTGGTCGTCATGGCTCATGTCATGTGAACCTCGCAAGGTGCACCTTGCGTTGATATCTCCGCTCCGCTGGAGCCATCCTAGAGAGGCCGCCCCCAGGGAGGCCTTGGCGTCGTCCGCCTCGCGAGGGTTGGCCCCTCACGTGGGTCTTGTGTTGTCGCTGCTAAAACTCGGTCGTACCGGGCCGCTAATGGAGCCACGTCGTGGGCTGCAGGCACGCAAGTCTGGGTACCCCCGTTCCTAGAACACCGACATATTTGTTGGCTCATGAATATCTGCATTATCAAATGTCGACAACTTGGAGTGAATGCGTTCAAGTGGGTCTTTGGTAGTGCGATTGGTCGAGTGTGCAGTATTCTTCTTCCCCTGCAAAAAACTGTGTCAATGATAAGACAACCATTTAAGAAAACGCATGAAGAGAACAAAAAGGTGAGCGGTAGGAACAAAATAATTTCTATGGTATTCATAAAAAAATGAAAATGTGTGACATGCCAGAGCTGCCATTTGAAAACAAGGTATGGATGAACACACATGAAACGCAGGCTGTTGAAGTTAGTGGAAGCTATTAGTTGACGTATGAGTGGACAAGATTTGCAATTTGGTCTAGTAAGGAGTTGCCATGCAGAAGAAGCAGCAGTTGCCATGCAGCAAATTTAGATCATAAAACAGCAGTTCCCATGTGGGACACATAGGAGTAGCCATGTGGCAAGTTAGACAGTTGCCATGAGAGGCAGACAATAGTTGCCACAAAAATGGGTCAAGTAAAAAGTTGGATATGGTTTAGAATGCATCAAACAAAAATTAGCATTAGGACAATAAAAACAGGGAGAACCCATCTCTTGATTGTCTTCCTCAAGTCTTCCAGCACGACATGATCCCCGGTGTTGGACGTAGATTTGCGAGGAGACGACCTAGTGGAAGTGGTGGCACTAGCAGTGGGAGCCCCCTTGTTCAACCTGGTAGAAACACGGGTTGGCGTGGGTGCTTGTTTCTGCTTAACTGATGGTCCACCAGCTGTCGCCTCACTACACATAGAAAAATGGCAAATGAGAGCAAAAAATGGAAAATATAACCAAGTGTGAGACACAAAAATCATGGCGCACATAGCAATAAAAAAAGTCGGGCTATTAAAAAGGAAGAACAAATAAAACGCCAAAGAAACATCGAACCTCCTCCTAGTAGCTACGGGATCGGTCCTACACCTCTTCCCAATAGAGCGTTGGCTAGCATCCTCTGGAGCCCTGCCCCTCTTTGAGAGCGAAACCCCCGTGTCTCTCGCACAGTTGGATCAATGCCTTCATCTGGTGGAAGAACATTCGGTGCATCCTTAGCATTCTTATCATCATCATGGTTAGTGTCATGTGGCACATTCTCCATGTCATCGTCACCATCCTTGTCGATACCAGCATCCACGCCACCGAAGCCATCCCCGACTAGCTCGTCTTGTGTGTCAGGGAGCTCCCGAGAGCTGTTGTAGTCATACCTACCACGGCAACCAGTTGGTCAATTTGTCCATTCTTCAACAAATGATGTGAACTGCCTCGCAACCATGTCGCTATCAGAACCATTCAGTGTTGTCTAGCCCTCGACCAACTTCCCAAGCAAGTTGGTCATGCCAGAACCAAAATGCCCAACTAGGTGCTCAATAGGTGCCCCCGCCTAATCAAAAAACAAAAAGTAACAATTCCCAAACACATTAGAAACACGTGCATAAGAAAAATAAGGCAAACAAACCATAAAGAGAAATCAAATGCAAGAAAATATCATTCAAAAAACAAAAAAATATGCTTGAATACCTTAGAGGAACAAGATGGAGCTGGATGCACATCCATCCACTTGCCAATGTTTTGTGCCCACCAAACACAGTGTAGTCTATGGCATCCTTGGCCATCAGCTAAAAAATAGCAAAAACAAAAAATATGTCAAAAGAAATAAGAAGTAGTGACTACGATCATGGATTGCAAAGGAAAAAAAGTTTGAGGGGGAACGGTGGAGTTGCCGTATGGAGACAAAAATGGTTGCCATGTGCAGACAACCATGGTTGCCAAGTTCTTTATGAGTTGTTAGACATATTGAAATCAGTGAGGTGGTTGAATGGAATCCACAGACAAAGTTGAGTGCACAAAATGGAATATGGATGCCAAGTAAAGTGTTGTGCATTTCCCATGCAGAACCAAATGTATGCGTCATGTTGTATATGCTATATATTCCCCACTTTGAAAAGAAAGAAGACAAAACTAACCTGCAGTTTCCCATATTTTGTATCAGATATCTTGTTTGCGGCAAGCACAACCTTGACATCATCATAAGTCTAGGCAGAGACAACAAACTTATGTGGAGGCGGCGGACCTCCTATCTCAGTAAAGTCGACAGTGGACAAATCAAGACGATCGACGTACATGAGCAGGTTTACACAATAAAGCGAGCAAGTAAATCAGAATATGCCAATGATCGGTGTTGTGCAGGAAAAGAAAATAGATAAAAATGCGGAAAAAAATAAAAGGAAAATGAATACGGTTTAAACGTCATTGGCAACAGAGTCTCCCTTGAGTCACAAGTTCAAAAAAGAAGAAGAAAGAAGAAACATTTTCCATGGGCGTGAGCTCATGTTTTCCATGTATCACTAATTAAAACGAAAGGGAACAAATGAATATAGGAAGTTAACAATATGTGTTTTATAGAAAAATGCAAATTGCCTTTTGGATATCAACTACAGTTGCCATGGATCAAACCAACTTTACTTTGACATGTAAACTCACAAAAAATGAAACAAAGGGTTGCCATGCATGATCGACTATGGTTGCCATAAAAAAAGCAAAAATCAGTTAAAGCTCTGTCAAACTTGGGTTGACAGATTATGGCCAAACAGAGATACCAAATAGAAAACAATTTGGTTTCCACTTACGAACAGCTGCAATGGTGATTTAGGAAAGAATGAACTGTAGTAATAACATTTGCATAACAGTAGGGGAAAATACCATTAGGTGCAAGCGACATCCCTTCCGGTACATCTTATTTAAGAATGCACCATGCAAGAAGTCGGCAATGAATTTACACCAATTCATGTTTTAAACATCTTTCAGCTTCGCCTGCACAACAGAATTCCAGATAAAAAGATGTTGCATCGACATTCAATAAACACATCAAACTGGAAGTGACTAGTTTCTCCATGACATCAAAAACAAAAGATTGTAGGGAAATAGAATAGAGAGAGGGCATTCACCAGGATAGGGAGGCACCTGTTGCTTTGGTGAAGAGATGTGGTAGGCGCAAAGACAGCCGAGATCAAGTACATGAGCAGCTTCATC
The DNA here is from genome assembly GCF_018294505.1 of Triticum aestivum. Classification (NCBI taxonomy): domain Eukaryota; kingdom Viridiplantae; phylum Streptophyta; class Magnoliopsida; order Poales; family Poaceae; genus Triticum; species Triticum aestivum. Next base: position 302,926,561 of record NC_057797.1, read on the forward strand.
TTAAATACCTTGCCATGGCTATCATGCCCTCCAGCGAAGTTGCCAGCACAGTCGTATTAGGCATGGATGCCATTCTAGGAAACAAACGGGCGAACAAAACTTCCTCAATATCATTGTCCACCTCATACGGGACTTTGATTTCTCCACGGGAGACACCCAAAGTGCAGATCACCGATTCCTCATCGAAAGGCAGTCTTCCACGTCCCAGAATTACGAATTCCGTAGACTCGGGCACATATGTCTCTCCGAGCCAGTCGCATACAGGGTTTACTAGGTTCATGCATCGAACATCCATCAGAGCCTACATCCCCATCTCACCGGTAGCTCCCTTCTAGTCATTAGTAAATCCCTATTTCAATATAGTCAGGCATTCTTGCGAAGTCCTCTTGCGGTGATGTTTCTTCTTCTACAGAACACAAAAGGATCGTTGTTGGCATGTTCGATGTAATGAAAATTAGTTCTAACGTACCAAAGAAAACTCAGTATTAGATTAAAACATAGGGGAAAAGTTACCTCATCGCCATCTTTTGTACGATCGTTCGCATGATTCCGTGCCGGTAATTTCATGAAGTCATCATCATCATCTTGATGGTCACCACAAGCCATTGTGTTACGGTAAGACATAGTTGATTCAGAAAATTAGTTGCCATCAAGGAGTATAGTTGTAGGTAAACAAGTGTGTTGAAATTGCTATGACTACCATTATCCTACACATTGAAATGCACCTAACTAGATCTAGGGTTCATACACAACTATCAGACCCTCAATTCAACTACAACATCGCCATAAAACAGTGATAAGCACAACCTATGAGACAATCAAAAATAACAAAAACACATTAGAAATCGCTCACACATAAAATTGCAGGCATCTAATCTCTCGTACATAGATAGGTGGTTGCCGACTGGGCGAGCCTCACTGGCTTGACTACCACCGTGATGGCGATGGAACTGCGCAATGCTGCCCTAAATGGCACACATGCGACTCCCCCGCCGACAGGGACACTAGAGCGCTGCGAATCTACATGAATCTCGAGAGGGCTCAAGAGGAATGTAACCAGGGAGGAAGGGAGATAGATTTCACTAGTACAAAAGCTTCTATAGCCTTACCTACTCGATGTGGCTGCTCTGGCAATGACGCTACGGTCCAGTGCCAGCAACGGCCGTGAATGCCGTCGAATCCTCCGCCACCGCCTGCTCCTCTCGACTTCTCCTCCAATCGAATGGAACTGCTACAGAGGGTTGGTTGGGGAGTAATGAAGGGGACCGGGAGAAACCGTAGCACCGCTGCGGGGGTAAATGGCCAGTCGTGGGAGACGGGGAACAAAAGTCGTGCGGGGCGTGCAACCTCCCGCCCCGACTCGCAACTGGTCTTGTTCGAGGGAGAAACAACGTGCGGGCAAACTGACAAAAACTCTACACATCGGCCTTGTCCTACGTGGCACACAAAAACTTCCTCACCATGTCAAGATTTGTGCAAATTTAAATGGACAACGACCCAAGCGTTTGGGCGAGTTGCAATAGTGCCACACATGTGGGCGTTAGTGTTTTCATATATTTTTACTGATCAGATTTCCCTTTATGTCTCTCTTTGATTCCTTTCCTAACTCTCTCTTCTTGCCATTTTTCTTTCACTCTCTTTCCAAACACACAAATTGGTTAGCACTTTTTTACTTAGTTTCCAAAAAAAGTGAATGGCAAGGACTCCAAACCGAACAATTTTTTTGTATCTCAACGTCCCAAGTAGATGTCCTTCCACGTGCAGGACTAGATCTTACCACCCAACAGGAAAACAAGACACGCTCCACATGGTTGCCTTAAAATATCTGCATGCTGCCACTCTTTTCTTTATTCCTTCTATATCTTCTTCTAAAACAAGTCACGTGAGTTGCCTCCTCCTATCAAAAATATTCTTTCCTTAGCCACTCAAACCGACAAGATCTCCACACCAGAATCAATATGACGTGATTGACTTGTTGTGTTGCCCTCAAAACTACTAGTATATCAGAACTTCCAGTTGAACCAGTACTAGTAGAATCTGAAGGCTGACTTTTCTTGTAACATGAGAAATAGAATTGTATGTACTCCTCTCTTCTGTTTCTTGACGACTTCTTCTTCTACTAGGGTTGATGCAACGAAAAATGATGGCTGCAGCAACTGAGGTGATGGAGATGACAACCAAAACTAACAGTTGTTAGTGAATGATGGATGTGGATGCGGACGATGCAAGTGGACGCAACATGAACAATGTGTGACTAGAACTCAAAACACTAAAAGACTAGGCGCTAAGAACCAGCAACTCAACACACGATGCAACCAAAAATTCAACAAAGCAAAAAAAACTAAGTGATAATAGCAAAAGGCTCAAAGTGTCTGGGACACAAATGTACTAATCTAACTTATTCGGCTTTTTCGTGGATTGCAGGTATGAAGGACAGATGTGATCTAAACTCTAAAAAACTGTAAAATATCACCGAGCAAGCTGAAAACTGATACCACTTGATAGAGGCGAGGGTATCCCGATCTTTTGATGAGATGATAACTATTGATTTGGTGTAGTTGACTTTGACGATCCAACTACAAAGGTGCATGCAATCTCCCGAGGTTACTAACGATGCTGGAAGCATGATAAGCCTGACCACAAATGTCTATGCCTACACGCAATCGAAGAACAGGCAAAAATATGATAATGCAATCAGAATATTGCGAATATAGATGAAGTATTGATAAAGGTGGGGATCCGAAAGCGGTCTTGGTCTGGTCGCTGGACAGAAACAAAGTACACAAAGTTGCAATGGCTAAATTTTAACTAAACAAATCCCAAGTCTAAACGATGACTTAAGGGCTGTATTTATAGGGGAAAGAGAGGGGATTTCGTCCACCCTTGGCAAGGTGGGACTAAAACACCTCCTAAGTCGTCCCCCCTACAATACTGACTCTACAAATAGATTACATGGGCCTGGCCAAAAATAAGGTGGCGCAACACCAATAATAATCTATGGACGAAATTTATGAAAGGTCATCTTTTATATTTCGTCCATCTTCTATTATGTCATCATGGTGGCTTCAAAGTCCGAAAATCTCCACTAGAACCTATATTCTTGTTCTCCTCGCACACACCTTCATCTCCTGCTTGATCATGCTCCAATGTTCATCCTTCATGTTCATGCTAGGCCCTTTGATTGCTAGCAACACAAATGTATCTAAGTTAGGCAGCGTCATATTCTCATGAACACTAGAAACATTACCAAGAAACGGAAGTACCTGATTATTTAAAAGGTGTATGTGAGCTCTAGCATTTGTTCCAAGAGGTAAAACAACAAGGGATATGGGTGTAATTCTGGTAGCCATGTCTTCATCAGAACCCAATGAGTACGGATAGCAGCTTTCAAAGCAGACTAAGTAGTTGGAATATTATTAGGATATAATCTACAATGTTTAGACCACCACACATAAGCAAAACTAGTGAATGCACAAAGAGCAGCAGCAACACGTCTCTCCTCAGGATATTGTAAACATGTAAAATGTTGTTCAGTTTCTAACTCCCAAGTAAGATATATATCAGGAAAAATATCTACCCTCAAATGGTTGAATATTTAGTTTTAGTTTAGGGAGATGGACAGGCTCTCGTACCCGAGGTGGTGGTGCATCCCTACCGTTGTGAGTATATGCATGTGGATGACTTGGTGGTGGTGGTTGTACGTAGTTCTGATTTTGATCAACCTCATCCTCGTAATCGCCCCGTAATCATCCTCCTCCTCCATAGTAGAAGGATCCACAGAAGCATCAACAGTAGTAGAAGGGGCACCAGAAACTTGCCCAGGCTCAAGAGGAACTCGGCTCGCTCGGTGGAGAGTTGTTTCGCGATGTGCAGGTGGTTGTTGTTGTTGCAATGGTGTAGCAAAGGCAGGAGGTGGAGGTAGACGCGCAAGCACATCAGCGTACTTGACATCAAACTTGGTGTCAATTGTCTTCCCAATGTCTTCAATCCTTGCTAATGCCTTGCCAAAACTGGCCATCACGTGTTCCACCTGTTGACCCCACATTTCCTGGAATTTATCATGGAGCTCCTTGTTCGTCATGTTCTCCCAGCCCAGCTCATCCGCTTGTGATCCTGGCATGGTTAGCAGGAAGAGAAAAGCATAAGAATATGATCCTATAGTCTGCTAGGAAATGGCAGTGGTGTTGTGGAAAGTCACAAATCCATATCCAAATCTTAAATTCTTACCAGTTCCTACCAAGGAGTAGGTGGTGATCGGCAACCATTGTAGTCAAAACTCTCAAAGCTTGGATAGAGCAATTACGAGGGAGAGTCAAATGAATGACATAGATGTATGTGGAGCTAGGAAGGCTTATAATCTGGTAGCAAAAAGTGTTGGCAATACACAATTGAGAGATGCAAAGTTAAATAAACGCTCAAGGATGGTACTGTGCTGGTCATAGGCTAGACAGTCCTAGAGACGCGAGCCTAGAACACTAACAAAATCACGGTGCGGCACAGAAACAAGGGAAAAGGCCACTCTAGAAAAAAATCGCTCTTTTTTGCGCTCCGATTTTTTGTCGAAAATCACTATAATGGAAAGTGTCTCAAAACTCTTCCCAAGTCAAGATAACAGGATAGGCATGGAAATTTTGGATTAGTTTTTTGAAACCAACCTCATCTACGGACAACAAAATATTTATGGGATCGGAAACCTACTCAGACAAGGAAACACAAATCTGGAAACAGATAGATCTCGAAAGAAAACCTAATATGAGATGGACTCAGAGTGGTGGTGGTATATGGACTCGGATCGGTGGTGGTATATGGATATGGATCGGTGGTGGTATATGGACTCAGATTGGTGGTGGTAGATGGATAGGGATCGGTGATGGTAAATGGAATCGGATCGGTGGTGGTATATCGACTTGTATCGGTGGTGGTATATGGGTTTAGAGCGGTGGCGGATAAGCGGTGGTGGTAGATGGCAGGGACGATAACGATGGTGCGGCGGCGACGTGACAACTTATGAACAGAACTCGAAACTCTAAGAGACTAGAAGCAAAGACCAACAACTCAACACAACGATGCAACCACAAAATTCAACTAAGAAAAATATTGAAAAGACTATGCAATGGCTCAGACTAGTTCGGATATGATGAACTAACCCAAATTCTTTTGTGGCTTATTCATGGACTGTAGGTATGAAGAACAAACTCGATCTAAACTATGAAAAACTGTAAAATCTCACCGAGCAACCTGGAAATCTGATACCACTTGATAGAGGCAAAGGTGTCCCGTCTTTCATTGAGATGGTGATTTTCGTTTCAGAGGAGTAGACTTTGACGATTCGACTACGTACATGCTAGGAGGTCGCGCCTTAGCAAACACTAAACCAACTCCGAGAGGTTATTAACCATGCCGGAGCACGATCAACCTGACCATGAATGTCTATTTCCTGCAAGCAAGCAAAGAATAAGCAAGAAACTAAGATTGTAATATGTATATTGTGAATATGAGATGAAAGCTTTATTGATCAAGGTGGGGTTCTGTGATGTCTTGGTGTGGTCGTTGAACACAAACGAAGTATCCGAAGATGCAGCTATGGCGAACTTTTAATCTAAACAAAACCTAAAGTCTAAACGACACCCTAAGGGCTATATATATGGAGGAAGAGGGGGGAATTTCGTGGCCCTTGGAGGAGGGGTCCGAAACCAAGCCTAACTCTTGTTTCCCCACACATACGGACTCTAAAAATAGCCTATACTTAAGTATTTCGAAATTACATGGGCTTGGCCCAATAATAAGGTGATGCAGCACCTAGAATTGCCTCTGGATGAAATTTATGAAGTGGTGTCTAGTATATTTCATCCAAGGCTTCATGCACTCATTATGGTGGCTTCAAAGTCCTGAAATCATCACTTGTAACTCTGTTCTTGTTCCCCTTGTGCATGCCATCATCTCCATGCTTGGTCTTGCTCCAGTGTTCATCCCTCTTATCGATACTAGGCCCTTCATTTGTAAGCAAAACAAATGTATCCAATTTAGGCAACATCATATTCTTATGAACATTAGAATCATTACCAATAAACGAAAGTACTTGATAATTTAATTGGCGTGCGGGAGCTCTAGTAACTAGTCCAGTATATGTAGCAGTAGGGGCTGTGGGTGTAACAATGGTATTGATGTTCTCATAAAGTTCTAGGCAAGCCAAGCATAAAGTCCATACAAATATCTTCCCATGGGTGATACAGAATAGGAAGAAGCATATAAAGAACATGGGGTTGAGCTTTAGACTTAGCTTTGGGACATGTAGAGCATCCGTTGGTGAAGCGTGAGACGTCGTGGAACATCTTGGGCCAAAAGTAGTTCTTAGAGAGTGTAGTGAATGTCTTGTCGCGTCCAAAGTATCCCATGAGTCCTCCTCCATGAGATTCTTGCAAAAGTAACAAATGAAGAGAACACTCGAGAATACATAGTTTGTTAGCTCTCAGAAGATAATAATCTTTGATGTAATAGCATTCCCAAGACGTATGTGTCAAACATTTGGCATAAGGAATAGAAAAAGTAGGATCGTGCGCATACACGTCTTTTATGTGCTCAAAGCCAATGACATTCAATTCAAGTTGGGTAAGAAGCATGCATCGATGGGAAAGAGCATCCGCCACAACATTTTATTTGCCTTTAATATACTTGATGACATAGGGAAAAGACTCGATGAATTCACTCCACTTAGCATGATGCTTGTTCAACTTAGTTTGACCCTTAAGGTACTTGAGTGTTTGATGATCCGTATGAAGAATGAACTCGTGAGGGAGGAGATAATGCTCCCAAACATGCAAGACTCTCACTAAAGCATATAGTGCTTTGTCATAGATGGGGTAGTTATGTTGCGCTCCGGAAAGTTTTTCACTAAAGTAAGCTATGGGGCGCTTTTCTTGCATCAACACACCTCCTATGCCATATCCGCTAACATCGCAATGTATCTCAAATGGTTTATCAAAGTTGGGTAATGCAAGTAAAGGAGCATGTGCAAGCATTTTTAAGTTCACTAAATGTGGTATCTTGGGATGGTCCCCAAACAAATTGTGCATTCTTCTTACTCAAGGCATGTAAAGGTGTTGCAATGGTGCTAAAGTCCTTAACGAATCTATGATACAAACTGGCTAAGCTAAGAAAAATTCACACTTGCTGCAAATTTGTTGGTTGGGGAAAGTTTTAATCGCATTGATCTTAGATTCATCTACATGAACACCCTTAGAAGATACGACAAAACCCTAGAAAACAAGCTTATCAACACCAAAAAGGCATTTGTGCATATTAGCATAAAGGCGCTCTTTTCTAAGAGTTTCCAAAACGGTTCTAAGATGGGTGACATGATCTTTGAGAGATTTGCTAAAGAGAATAATATGGTCAAAATAGACCACAACAAATACGCCAATGTATGGGCAAAGAACAAAATGCATCGCACGCATAAAGGTGTCGGGTGCTTCGGATAAATCCATTGGTATGGCCAACCATTCATACAAGTGAAACTTGGTTTTGAAAGCGGTTTTCCATTCGTCACCTTCTTGGATGCGTATTTGGTAGTAGCCACTTTTAAGGTCAATCTTAGAGAAAATTGTGACACTGCTAAGCTCATCTAGCATGTCATCTAAGCGTGGAAAGGGGTAGCGATATCTAACCGTGATAGCATTGATAGGACTACAATTGGAACACATGTGATATGTACCATCTTTCTTGGGAAGAAGGATTACCGGGGCGACACATGGGCTCAAAGTTTCTCTTACATGGCCATTGTCGATGAATTTTTGTACTTGCCGTTGGATCTGCTTGGTTTCCTTGGGGTTGACATGGTAGGGAGCCTTGTTAGGAAGAGGTGCTCCATGGATGAGGTCGATTCGGTGTTCAATGCCTCATAGTGGAGCTAGTCCCGGAGGTAAATCATCGGGGAAAACATCTTAGAGTTCCTGCAATAGAGAAGACAACACTAAAGGTAGATTGTGAGAGGTGTTAGTTTTTGGTGCCTCGTCCTTGCACAATAAGACATGGTGCATAACACTTGATGGGTTCTCACACACTTCTCTCACCTCACTTTGGGTAGCGAATAACACTAGGTTTTTCTTGTCACTTATCGTGGAGGCACTTAATTTGGGCATGTGGCGCCCACTCTCTTTGTGGTGGTTCGCCCTCTCACTATTTTCTCCATGATGGTTGGTAGCTTGCTTGTCGGGGATCACTTGGCTTGGAGACATGGGTCGTAGCATGTACTCCTTCCCTTTCATCTTGAAGCTATAGTGATTGGTTTGCCTGTTGTGGATGACGCCGCGGTCAAATTGCCAAGGTCGTCCAAATAGGAGTTTCAAACGGACATAGGAACAACATCACACTCCAAGGTGTCTTCGTATGTTGCGATCTTGAAGGAGACTTGGACCATGTGTTCCACTTGAATTGTGTCAGAGTCGCTAAGCCATTGGACCTTGTAGGGATGAGGGTGCTTCATCTTGACCAGTTGAAACTTGGAACATAGCTCTTCACTTGCCAAGTTGTGGAAACTTCCTCCGTCATGATGACCTTCGTAGACCTTCCATTGATGCCCGCCTTGGTGTGGAAGATATGGCATCTTTGGTGTTTGTCTTGTTGATGTTTGTTGGATTGGTTCCGCAGACCCTTGAGAGGTTCGAACTCTGGGGTGCATGAGAGAACTCAACCTCCATAGTCTGCCTACTCACCAATCTCACGTCCTAGCTCGATGAATAGGAAGGAAACAGGACACATTGGTTTACCCAGGTTGGGGCCACCTTGTGGTGTAAAACCCTACTCCTACTTTGTGGTGGATCGGCCTCGAGGGGCTGATGATGAACTAGTACACTGGGAGAACAACCTCCGGAGGAGGCGTGTTCTTGAGCTGGTGGGGGAGAGGATGATCTCCAGGATTCAGATCCCGTCTATGGTGGTGGCTAGGCCATATTTATAGTGGCCTTGGTCCTCTTCCCAAATGAACGCGGGAAGGGATCCCACAACGGCCAAATTCGAAGGGAGACAACTAGTACATGCTATCCTGAGAAAAGTAGTCTTTGCCTGTGAAAGCCTCTGGTCTTGATGTCGCAGTTGGCTCGATGATGACCTCCGTCGTGCCGTCCTGGGCGGTCTTGGTCTTGTTGCACAGAAATGGAAACCTTTGGCTGATTCCTTGGGACTCCATGCCCGTGCTTGCCTCCTTAGCACGAAAGAGGAAACTGTTGTCCTGCGCCCGCTGGCACCTGCCTGGCCTTGGTTGTCATGGCTCACGTCATCTGATCCTCATGAGGTGAAGCTTGCATAGAAATCTCCGCTCCTCAGGAGCCAGCCTGAGGAGGCCGCTCCTTCTGTAGGTCTTGGTGTCACCCCCCTCGCAAGGCTTGGCCCCTCGCAAGGGTCTTGAGTTGTTGATGCTGAAGCTGGGCCGTACCAGGCTGTTGATGAAGCTGCACCGTGGGCCACAGGCAGGCAAGTCTGGGTACCCCTGTTCCCAGAACACCGATAGTAGCCCCCGGGCCGAAGACGCGCTCGAACTTGGCTTCGAAGCGAATCCAAAGGGAAACTGCGGAACATCGTGAGCCCAAACCGCTTGCGGCCTTGGTCAACGTCTGGCGATTGATGGGCCGTGGGCGTCTCCATTTCCCCATGCTGCCTCGGCAACCGTTCGAGTTGACAAGACCCTGCTGCATGCAGAGAAAAACCATCATTGCGTGGGATCATGGAGGCCGGTGGTTGGCCTACCTCTGGCTATAAATGAGGGTAGGGGCAGAGCCCCATCACTCATCTCTGTCTTCTCACTGCCCACTCCTTCTTCTTCTTCTTCTTCTTCTTATCCGTCTCGCCATCTTGCTGCCTCACCCATGGCCCCGATCAGGAGATTCTCCGTGGCGGAGAAGGGAAAAAACCCCTCGGGATGAACTTGTGCCACTTCCGCTGAAGAAGAGGTTTAGCCGCCCTCACGACGCCGGTGAAGGGCAGGAGGTGACGCGGCCTTCGTATGAGCGGCATCCTCTTGGCTTCTCAATCCCTTTGTATGCCCGCACATAGCTCCGGGAAAGGGTGGCAATGCCCAGCGTCGTGCGGTCCGGGGTCGTGGTGGATAGGCCAAGAATACGCGGCTAGCCATCATGTGAACCCACACCGAGGGCACCTCGCGCGAGTTCATGGTGTGGGCGGCAATGCCGCTGTGCACGTGGATTCGGCTTCCGAGGTTCTTCACCGAGGAGATGCCACTGAGGGGGCCACTTGAGCTTTGGCTACAACACGCCGAGTGCCGAAGCCTAGCCATGGGGACAAAGATCGAGGTCGTCCCCCCGGACGATATCTTCATGTCTCGAGGGTGGGGCGAGGTCGCCCGCGCCTGCTGTTCAGAGGGGGCCCTCTCCATCCACTTCAAGTACGATGGTGCCTCCATGTTATTTTCACGGTCTTCGACGAAGACGGCCTGCGGCTGGAGTGTTGCTCCATGGGAGGCACTCTGCGCGGCGCGGCCGCGAGCGTCGGGCTTGCTCCCCGCCTTGCTGGCAGGTCCTCCAGCAGCAATGGCGACTCCCTGGAATCCAGCGACTCTCCCGAGCCTAGTGAGTCTCCGGAGTCCAGTGACGACAGCTACGTGCCGTCGAGCTCTCGCCACGCCCGGAGTGCATCAATGGCGTCCGCTCGACGTCGTCGGTGATACCCAGCGGCCGGGGTCCTTCGAGATCTTCTTCTTTTATTTCCCTGTGCGGAATTGTGTCGAGACCCATGGGGGCATGTAAAAAACTGTAGCAGTTTTGCTTTAATGCTATCCTCTCAAGTATAATGTCAAAATTGCTTATCTCGCTCCAGTATGGTTCCCCTTTTCGTTCTCGTGGTAGCTTAATGCTCTACGCTGATAGGACCCAGTCCCCAGGCAGGCTTCAACCATCGCTCGTATGCTAGGTCGTGATGCAGTGGTCAAGGCCAGGAGGTGAGCAGCCTGAGGTCCGGTAAGAGCTCCTGAGGCGCAATGCTCAAGAGGTCCCCTTTGGCGTGCAAGAAGCTCTCCAAAGGCCGAAAAGAAAAGCGACATTGCGCGAGCGAGGTTGCGAGAGTCGAGGGATTTGGTTGTGAGGTTCACGCTAATATGTATGGGTGACTTATCTTAGTGAGCCTACGGCGATTCCCTTGCGCGGCGCCTGATCGTGCCTTAGTGGTGACGCTTCTAGGTAGGGCTCATGCCTGCCTACCCTTTTCCTCGCTCATTTGGATGCTCTACGTCCTCAGGTCCCGACCCTCGAGCACGGCTTGGCCGCCGCTGGTATGCCATGTCACACTGCCGTGGTCAAGGCCAGGGGGCGAGGGCTCGAGAGCCAGTAGGAGCTCCTGAGACACGATGCTCGAGAGCCCCCCTTTAACGTGCAAGCAAATTGCATGAAAAAAGGGATGGTCGGCGGGCCTGCCCGTAGTTAAGCCCAGGGGTTCCTGTGAGTTAGTCCAAGGAGGAGAACATGATACATGACCATGCTTGTTTTCCTACCGTTGATCATTCCGCAAGAAGATGAAGGCAATGAGGACCTGGTGAGGTGACATGCGTGGGGTAGGCCGTGAGCCAGAGCTCGATATCTCAGATTTGCCAGCGTTGCAGGGATGAACCCGAGCACAAGCGCCATGCCAGCATGTCTAGCCCCCGTTCTGAGATGAGCAAGAGGTGTGTCAGCAGCGCGAGGAGGCCGCGAAGGCCAATAGAGTGCCAGGCAAGTGGGTGATAACCCTAAAGCAATCCACGGAAGAACATAAATCCAGTTCTGATAGATGCAAGAAGGACAGATGCCACAGGGACGGACCCACACGACTTGGGCATAATGGAGCCCGAGGGGCGCCCCCAACTGAACAAACCAAAAGATGCCACCTGGCAGCATTGCTGAAGAGATGTTGGAGTAGCCGAAGACGCATGCTATAGAAGTCGCTCCTCATGAGCCACCCAGATCCTGAACCTCTGCAGGCTCTAGAGACCCGCGGGGCTCGTGAGGATCCACCACCATCTCTGTCAGGATCACCTGGTGCCGACCTCCTTAGCCACCAGGACACCCCACATGTGATGCTGATGCATGACAACCCTGTTTAGCAAGCCGAAAGACATGCGAACTCAGCTGTAAGGGGGGCCCTCCCACCGACCAACGTGTTTCGGCCAGAAGAGTTCTAGAGACGCGACCCTGTTTAGCCCAGGGATGTTGACGCAGGCGCGCAGCTCACTGTCCTCGTCGGGGCACGGAGTTGCGCCGGGTGGTGCGCGACAGTCGCCCCGCATAGCGCTTGCCTCCTGAAGCTCCTCGAATGCCTTGGTGAAGAACTCCTGAGCACCTGGCGCCTTGCACCCAGCGCTTTCCTCATAGAAGCGCGCATTGAAGCACGCCTCCACATGGCACCGAGCACCTCCCTCGTGACGCTGGCCAGGTCAGAGGCCCTCCAGAGGAGATCCCTCGAGCCCAGCCTAAGAGGTGCACCGGGCGCACCTTCCTATGCGAGGGAGGGAGGCGCCCCGTCAGTGCGCGCATGGCTTGAGGCAGTGCCGTCGGACACCCCACCATCCTCAGGTTCTTGGCGGAGCAGCTGCTTCTTCTTCTTGGGGTTGATCTCAGGAGGGTAGACATCGCCTTTGTCGTCTGGATCCTGACCACTGCAACTTGGTAGGCGCTCTCGAGGGAGCACACCGCGTCCTTCTCCTCGCAGGAGACCGTGATGATGTCGTAGCTTCTCGGCATCTTGAGGACATTATAGCCATGGTGGGTCATGGCCATGAACTTGGCCAGGGCCGGGTAGCCAAGGATGACGTTGTATGGGAGGTGAATGTGGGCGACTTCAAAGTCGATGAGCTCAGTGCGGTAGTTGTCATGCTTGCCAAAGGTGACTAGGAGGCGGATGTACCCTATAGGGGCGATGGAGCCATCGGTTACTGCTAAGAAGGGGTTGGTAGGCTGCAGTTGGTCATAGGGCACTTGGAGTTAGTCAAACCTCTCGACAGAGAGAACATTGAGTCCCGCACCTCCATTGATATGCGTCTTGGTGACGAGCATGTTGCTGATGGTAGGCAAGCAGAGCATCGGGAGGGCACCGACAGTTGTTGCGCACTTGAGCTGGTCGGAAGAGTTGAAGGTGATGGTGTATTTGGAACAAACGAGTTGCTGTTCTGCCTCAAGCTTGGCGAGGGCAGCATTCACCTTGCACGCGAACTTCTTGAAGATGCGTTGGGAGGCTGGGGCCTAAGCACCACCTAGGATGCAAGCGATGGCACGAGGATCCTGGAAGCCCCCAACCCCCTCGTCCTGGTGGTAGTCATCATTCCTTCTTAGTGGTGGCTGTCGGTGTCAAAACTGGGAGATCTCGGGTAGGGGGTCCCGAACTGTGCGTCTAAGGTTTGATGGTAACAGGAGACAAGGTACACAATATTTTACCCAGGTTTGGTCCCTCTTGATGGAGGTAATACCCTATGTCCTGCTTGATTGACTTTGATGAGTATAGGGGTTACAAGAGTTGATCTACCACGAGATCATAATGGCTAAACCCTAATTGTCTAACTTGTATGATTATGATTGCCTCTATGGACTAAACCCTCTAGTTTATATAGACATCGGAGAGGGCTAGGGTTGTACAGAGTCACGGTCATCCCAGCCTCTTTCGCCCCGGCCTCCTCTGCGGCTAAAGCCTCGATCGTCACGCTGAGGGCAACGACCGAGGCGCTCGTTCCAGACGGTCCTGAGCGCCTGGCGGTCGTTGGTGTTGTGGTTGTGCGCGTTGTGGAAGACGCAGAATGGGCGGCTGCCCTTGTATGACTCCGGGTGGTCAAAGTCAGGCTTCATCTCTTGTTGGGCCGCGAGCACGACTGGTCCCTTGCGCTTCACATCCTTGGCCTTGGTCTTCTTGTCTGCTGGGTCAGCCTTAGGGAGGCCGAGGAGGCAGAGGTGTCCCTCCTCAGCTCTTGCACACTTGGTTGCCATGTTGAACATCTCCAGGGTCGTGCATAGCTCGTCGTGTGCGGAGAGCTCCTCCTTCATCTTGACGTTGCGGACGCCATCAGTGAAGGCCGAGATGATGGCCTCATTTGACACCTTGGTGATCTTGAGGCGAACAATGTTGAAGCGCTGGATGTACTTCTACAAGGTGTGTCCTGGCTGCTGCTTGATGCACCACAGGTCACCCGCGGCTGGCGGGCGGTCGTGAGTGCCCTGGAAGTTGGCGACGAAACACTCTCGCATCTCGTCCCAGGAGGAGATCGATCCCGCTAGGAGGTTCAGGAGCCATGAGCGCGCACCGTCCTTGAGGGCAATGGGAAACCAGTTCTCCATAACCTTCTCGTCGCCGTTGGCCGCCTCGATGCTCAACTCATAGAGCTGTAGGAACTCGGCAGGGTCGGGGGTGCCTCCGTAGCATGGAGGCAGGTCGGGGTTGAACTTCCCTGGCCAGATGATGCTACACAGTCCGGGGTGAACGCGTGGCATCCAACTGTGGTCACGGGAGCTCGTCGTGGAGGTGGAGCCTGATCTTGGCCCTCGTGCGACACCACTGCAGGAGGCGCGCAGTCTTGACGTGGCTGTGCTGGGAGCGCACGCGCCTCTCCTTGCGGCACATGCACCACTTGGCAGCTTTCTTCGTCGCACGCCGTCACCTTGCACGACGGGGCGCGCGTGGAGGCTCGCACTTTGGCTTGTTGATGGCGTCCTGCCTAGGAGGTGGAGGAGGTGCTCCGTGAGCTATTACATACGTGGTAGGCGGCGGGTGAGGCTGTGAGCGAGATGGTGCAGGAGAGTCCCCGACGGCGCTGATGAGGTTTGAGATGCGGTCCAACCAGTCCTCGTAGAGGTCGTCGATGGGGCGATAGCACAGGAGCTCGCGTGCCTTGAATAGTGAAACCTGCGTGTTTGCTGGCCCGCAATGAGCATGAGACGAAGAAGCGACCGCCGGGGTCAGGGACGGAGTGGCGGTGCGTCCATCTCGCTGCACGGAGGGCTGCATCGACGAAGCCTGCCGCTCATGGGCCACATGAGCCGCACGGAGCCCACCACGGTAGATTACTTTTGTTGGGATATCATGTACTAGTTGTCTCCCATCGAATTTGGGGGTTGTGGTATCCCTTCCCGCCTTCGTTTCGGAAGAGGACCAATGCCACTATAAATAGGGCCTAGCCACCACCATAGATGGGATCCAAATCCTGGAGATCATCCTCTCCCCCACCAGCTCAAGAACACACCTCCTCCGGAGGTTGTTCTCCCACTTTACTAGTTCATCCTCAGCCCCTCGAGGCCAATCCACCACAAAGCAGGAGTAGGGTTTTTCACTGCAAGGTGGCCCAAACTTGGGTAACTGATGTGTCCCGTTTACTTCCTGTTCATTGAGGTAGGCCGTGAGATTGACGAGTAGGCAGACTGGGGAGGTTGAGTCCTTCACACACACTCCAGAGTTCGAACCTCTCAAGGGTCTGTGGAACCACGCAAGGGCCATGAGATTGGCGAGTAGGCAGTGAGATTGGCGAGTAGGCAGACGGCAGGACGAAGCCTGCAAAATCCTCTGGTCTTGATGCCGTGGTGGACTCGGTGATGACCTCCGTCTTGCCGTCCTGACAGTCTTGGTCTTGTTCCACAGAAATGGAAACCTTTGGCTGAATCCTCGAGACTCTGCGCTTTGCGCTTTCCTCCTTAGCACCAAAGAGGAAACTGCTGTCCTACGCCCGCTGGTGGCCGCCTGGCCTTGGTCATCATGGCTCACGTCATCTGATCCTCATGAGGTGAAGCTTGCATAGAAATCTCTGCTCCTCGGGAGCCAGTCTGAGGAGGCCGCGCCTTCTGTAGGTCTTGGTGTCGTCCCCCTCACGAGGATTGGCACCTCGCGAGGGTCTTGTGTTGTTGATGCTGTAGGTGGGTCATACCAGGCCCTCGATGAAGCCACACCATGGGCCGCAAGCAGGCAAGTCGGGGTACCCCCGTTCCCAGACTGCCGACAATATTGAAGAGTCAAGACCTTGGAAACAACGAGAGCGGGACTTGAATCATCGTCACAAAAGACTTGGTCATCTTCATCTTCATTCACTTGTCGGTGCATCGCCACATTCTCAAGGGCGTACATTTATCCTTCACTCATGAAGTCGTACGTACCATTGTCATTGAGGAACATGGTATGCTTGTTGGTACAATCGAAGGACCTGTGGCCTTGGCCGCCGCATATGAAGCATTTGATGGAACTTGTCTTGATGGTCTCATCCGGTGGAGTTGTAGAGGGTGAAGCTCTCAACTTGAGGTTGCTTGTGGTAGGAGGAAGACTTGAGGTTGTCAAAGTTTTCTTGTAAGTTGACTTGTCGCCATTGGTTGTAGAAGGTTTGGTTGAGGTAGAAGGTGTTATAATCATTGAAGCTTGACTGTATGAGCCATATGTCCTGGAAGAGGAGAACGTATCTGGTGAAACGGGAGGACTGGTGCAGCAGATGGACATGCGCTGTATGGGCTGTTGAATTCGAAAGAGAGGGACAGAATTCAGCGCGATGATGGGCCTGGCGTTACATTTGCAAAATAGTCCTTGCAGTACACCAAAATCCAGTGATCTGACCTATCTGTACACACATCGTCTTCCTCCCCTACCTTATTCTGTACCAGTACAGCCGCCAGGAGATAGGGTTAAGGTCCAGCGAGCTCAAGACAGATCTCAGATCTTAACGAAATGCGATTCACTCTCCCTCTTCTGTACCACTCTACCAGGCGAGTTAGGGTTATTAAATTTCAATCGATGTCGGGGGTTGGGTGCGACATATGCCAAAGGATGGCTTATCATGGTGGGGGCGAGTAGAACATCGCCGGTGCCTGGAAACGGGATGAGGCGAAGACATGCACGCCGGCAAATCTTACCCAGCTTCAGGGCTCTCCGGGGAGATAATACCCCTACTGCTGCTCTGCGGGGTCTCCGCATGATCACTATGGCAAAGTGTTTACACGATCGCTCCTTGAGTTGTTTCCTGGAGGTAGGAGAGGGCAAGGCTAGCTCTCTCCCTCCTATATGATCTGGTCTAGAGCTAATGGATTCCAACCCTTTGCATGGGTGCCCTGGGGGTTTATATAGGCCTACCCCCCAGGGGTAAAGTGGTAATCTGGCTGGGCGTGGGCCCAGCTGTCAGTGCCTCCGGCCTCCGTCTTCTCCGCCGACTGTTGGGGCCTGCCGACTGGTGGGCCCCGCTGACTGGCTAGGTACGGAGCCGACAGGCCGCGTCCGCTGCATGTGGGTCTTGCCGGCTGCTGATTACTGTAGCCGTGCTTCTAATGATGCGGGCTTCGTCATGGAATCATGGCAACAGCCCCACCGCCTCGCGGCGATCACTCTTGCCACTCTTCGTCACATCTAGCTAATGGCGTGTGGGCCCCAGGGGAGGAGCTGGCCGACTCCCGGGGGCCGACTCCCAACGAGTCCGACTTGTGGTGCACTGGCCGTCTTCTGGGATCCCGCTGGCCGGTGGGACCCGCCGCCAAAGGTCGTATAGACAAGCCATCGTGGGCGCGGGATTTGGTCCACCGGTGCTGATGTCAGGGCCGGCATGGCGACAGTGCCACGCCACACAGAGATCTCCGTGGGTACAGCGTACTGTGACCATGCTTGCCTTTGGAAAGGGGTGGGAGCAGTCTTCACTGTAGCCACTCCCCTGTCCTGTCCCTCTTGATGAGGACATGGGGTTTTGCTGGAGTTGTGGGCCGACTCCCCAAGGCCGGCTTCTCTGGAAGTCGCCAGTCAGGAGTCGGCTTATCCTGAAGTCGTCCCTGAGACTCGGCCGCGAGTGGGCAGTCGGTCACCTTGCCGCCGACTTCTCAGAAGGTGGCTCTTCGTCCTAGGGTCTTGAGGGGCGCAGCTTGCCCCGATGTCTTGAAAGGTTCTGGGACTCGGGTTAGCCTACCCATGGCCCATTACTCCGACAGTAGTCCCCGAGGCTGGTGAGGCGCCGCGGACGATCGGCCCAGAAGCCTCAACAGTTTCTGTTTCCGGGTGCTCGACACATGGATCTTGCTTTATTTCCGCTTGGCCGACTAGAAGGAGTCGGACCCGCCCAACTCTAACTTGCACAGTATTTTGAACGTCATGGCAGGATCCAAGTAGCGTGCTAGCTAAACCTCCAGGCCGCCGCCCGTTCCAGGCCTGTCACGTGATAACACGCGGCCGGGCCAGTCTGCCAGCCTACGCGCATGACGGGATAGGCCCGTAGGTGGGGCCCGCCACTATCGTGCCTCGGTGCCCGAGCGGATCCCCTATGGCCCTGGCGGATGGTTGGGATTCCTGTGGAGTTACTGCACGCAGTAACTTTGTCGTGGAAACGCGGGGGTCGTGGGGCCGTGATCGCAGTAAATCCCATGACTGCCCCTCGGCTTCGCAGCCCATGAGGCTATAAGTAGGGGGAGGAGGGGGGCGCGGCAGAGCATGCACGCCCCTCCTTCCCACTACTCCTTGCTCTTCTCCTTCTTCTTCTTCCTCGCCCCGCCGTGCGCCCAAGCTCTGACGAACGCCACGGCGATCAGCTCACGATGAGTTCTTCTTCTGCCGCTGCGCCTCTCTCGGTGCGTTCCGGCACCTGGGACGGCTCAGAAGTTCACGACGACCATATCGAGTTCCTTCGCAAGACTCGTCGGCTCCCCGGCGAAGACTACGTGCGGGTGCGTCTTGCGGCGAGGGAGGAGATTTCCCCAGCACCAGAGGAGGGCGAGCGGGTCATCTTCGGCTCGCACTGCCTGCGCGGATTGGGGCTGCCGGCAAGTAGCTTCTTCTGCTCTTTTCTGGAGTTCTACGGCCTCCAGCCGCAGCACCTCACGCCCAACACGGTGGTGCTGCTATCCGCCTTCATGGCCTTGTGCGAAGGCTTCCTCGGAGTCCTCCCCACCCTCGAGCTCTGGGGGAGTTCTTCTACTGCAAGCTCGACACCCAGGCTGCAGGCGTGCTGGCTCAATGCGGCGCGTTCATCGCCGGGTGGAGATCGGGAGCCGAAAACCCCTTCTCCAGCATCAAGCGGATAAAGTCGGTGAAGATGTGGCAGTGACCATACTTCTACGTGAAGAGCGTCTTCGCGGGGGGCGATTGGGTCAACCTGCCGGCTTTCGAAGCCGGCCCGCCGTCTGGGAGACTGCCCAACTGGTCGAACCGGGCCAAGTCGCTGACACTTGCGGGAGCCGGCGCCATCACATGACTCCGAGTGCTGACACAGTCAGAGGGCCTGACTGGTCCGGACCTGCTGGCCGCCTTCGTGGCGCGCCGAGTTCTCCCGCTCCAAGGCCGCCCCCACAAGATGTGCCAAATGAGCGGGCGCCGTGACCCGAGTCGGATGTGCACCAAGGACATGCCTCACGAGCAGGTGGCCTACATGGTGAACTACCTCTCGGACAGCAAGCTGCTGGAGGACTGGCGGTTCGGCAAGGAGCCGTACTCCCGTGCCAACCCCCCACCTACAGTGAGTTGCCCTTTCTTTCTTCTCCGAGTTGTCTTCTTTCTTGCCGAGTCTATATCGTGTGACCTAACCAGTCGACTTTGGTCAGAATCCCCTCATCCATCCACCAGCCGGCACCTCGGGGTCGGCCCGCGAGTTCCTTGCCGACCAGGCGGAGAGCGACGTCGACAACCCCGATCTGGGGGCGGCGTCTTTGGAAGACGACGCCGAAGGAGGAGGCGGCCCGTGGCTCGGGGCCAGTCTAGAGGACTGGCCTGACGATGATGAGGAGGTCACCCCCCGCCCCTGGCCAGGAGCCAGCCATCCCAGCGCAGGCTCTTCTGCCGCGCCGGGTGCTCCAGGCAGCGGGAAGAAGCGCAGGGCCGTGCCGACTTTGTTCGGCAGTTGGCCGAAGAAGACCAAGAGTTCGGCTGCGGCGACCCGGCGGGACGAGGCGGCTGCGAAGGCCATCCGCTTCCATAAGGAAGTGAAGAAGCTGCCATTGGTCTCCGCGTCAGTATTCCGTCTCAATGCTTTATTCTTTCTTTGTGGCTTTGTCTGAGTCTTTTACTCACTTCCCTTGCTTCAGGGCTCCCCTGACTCTTGTGAGGGTCGTCGCCGCCTCCGTCATGGGGTCAGCGGAGACGTCCACCACCACTCGGCGGATTGACCCTGCTGCTGACCTCTGGGAGGCGACAGAGCGGAATGCGCAGGAGAAGTGCAGTGAGGAAGAAGCCGCCCTCCTGGAGAAGGTGGAGGCCGATAAGGCCGAGGCCTCTGCCAAGAAGAAACTGGCCGATGCCGAAGCCGTCGCCGCGACGAAGCGGCCGGCCGAGGAGGCCATGCACCGCCAATCAGCGGTGTTTGTCACCTCGCTGAACTCTACGCCACCGCCTCCGGAGTTCACGGGGCAGACTGGGGAAACCGGCCGCGACAACCCCGTCATGGAGAAGGAAGGCGGCGACTCCTCCACGCCGGACGTGATCGTTCCGCCGCCGCCTGCGCCACCGTCTGGGAACGCGCAAGGCGAACAGTCAGCAGGCCCTCTGGTGCCGCCGACTGAAGACGAGGCCGTGGCGAGGCTACTCCTTCATGTCGGCTCGCCAACGCGCCGCCGTCTTGAGAAAGCGACCTCGGCGCCACGCCCCTGGAGACCGGCACCGCCAGCTCGGCGATCCGGGATGCTGAAGCGACGAGCGCCGCGCCCATTGGGTGGGTGCGGGGAGGCGACAAAGGGCCGATGAACCAGGCGCTTCTGGACGTCCAAACGAAGCTTCGAGCTGAGGGAGACGCCATCCAGAACTACACCAAGGCGTACCTGGCATCACGGGCAGCCGTCTAGGTTTGTTTTCTCTTTGGTCCTTGTTTTCTTGTTCCTCTCTGTGGGGGCGTGCCAGCGCACCCACTAGGTGTAGTCCCCGAGTTTTGGGCCGGCTGCTAAGCAGGCGGCCCGGAACTCCAATTGGTGAGTTCCGGGTACTAATTTTTGTCTGAAATGCCTGTCGTGGGACTACCACAACCTCCGAGTCACCGCCTTCAACCGCTACGTTGAAGAGCTGGGCAAGCGGACCGCCGACCTGTCGGAGAGCCGGAGTAAGTCCTTTTTCTTCTTTGTGGGGGCGCGCTGGCGCACCAGCGGGCTGTAGTCCCCGAGATTCGGGCCGACTGCTGAGCAGTCGGGCCAGATCTCCCCGGCGACCTTCTTTATTAATGACTTAACGCCTTCTTTCTTCCTTCTCTTCAGAAGCCAACACTGTTCTTTAACAGCAGCTAAGCGAAGCCAACTCCGCGTTGCGCGCCAAGGGGGAGGAGTGCAGCAAGCTCTCCACAGAGCGCGATCTGCTGGCCACTCAATTGGCAGAGCAGAGGGAGCTGCTTGCGAAGACGCAGAAGGAAGCGGAAGAGGAGGAAACCGCCCTCCTGGCCGAGTTCGCGAGCGAGCGCTCCTCTTGGACTGACAGAGAGGCAATGCTGGCCTCCGGCTTCCATGAGATTGAAGACATTGTTGATGGTGAGTTTCTTTTACTTTCTTTCTTCGAGCTGCCGATTATAAATCGTGCCGACTCCTGATTTTTGACTTGTTTCTTCATTTCTTCTGTCTTGGCAGACTTCTTCCCTGGGCACTTGCAGGCCGCCATCCAAGCCATCGAGGCTGACCATGAAGGTCGGAGGGCGGAAGGTGCAGAGATCGCCGCCAACGCTCCCCGAACCCTTGATGAGCATATCCTGAGCATCGAGGCTCGCCTTTGGCCGCCTCACCGGATGCTACGCCAGCTTCAACGTGTCGGCGCCCAGGCGATTGCCGCACTGTGTCCAGACATGCAAGCTCCGCGCACCCCCCGTCAGACTGCCGACTGGCTGGAGGTCGCGGCTGGTCGTCTTGAGGCCTGGAAGGGTTCCTCGGCCCGAGCTGGAGCGCGCCGGGCCTTGAAGTTCGTCAAGGTGTGGTATCCGGGGCTGGACTTAGACCGGTTGGCCACACTTCGGTCGGAGGCCCAACCAGAGCTGGCAGTTGCGCAAGACGCCCTCGTCAAGCGTGTTGCGGCGATCGCCGAGTACACCGACACCAGCATCTTCGTCCCTGAGCGGTCTGAAGACGGCGAGGAGGTACCGCCGGAGTGGTTTGGGATGAACCCAGACTACGGCGAGGACTCGACGGAGGTGATCGGCTCCAGCGTCGAGGAGGAAGGTGAGGCGGAGCACGGAGGCGAGACGGAAGAACCAGAAGGCGGAGCGGACGGCCAGCCTCAGCTCGACCGTGCCTCCAGCAACGAGCCGCGTGCGACCGAGCCGACTGCCGCCGGGGGCGATCGAGCCGAGACTACCCAGCCGGCCGCCCCAATATCTGACGCTGCCGTCTCCTCCGAACCTCTGAATCCGTCTGCTGCATCCTAGGCTGCCGCCTTATCTTTATTTTATCTGTTTAGTAGTCTCTGAAGAACTTGTTAATTCGCACAATTCCACCCGCGGGGTGTATTTTGAACTTCTGCTCAAAGATTCAGTCAAGGGCCTATGCTATGTAAATATTTATCCGAATTCTATCTTTTCTTGCTCATTGCTCTTTTGGCCTTTTCATTTGCCGCTTTCCCTTAGTTGCCTGTCTTGCCAATCGGACAGCCGCTCTGTGGACCGCCGTTGGATCAAATGCTTGGCTACTTTGGGAAGGCAAGTACTTAGCCGTTTTTAGAGTTTTTGAGCAAGTTGAATAGAAGGCGGCAAGCCGACTATTCAAGAGTCGGTTTGTGAAAAAAGACTGGAAGCCGTCTTAAGCTATGTTTTTATGCTTTGAGTCCTTAGCCATTTTTCATGTGAACGCCCATTCCACCTTACTCCTGCCCACCATACAGTCGCTCTGCGAGCTGCAGCTTCTGACAGGAGATGGCTTGGGCGCCACACACTACTTGTCCGGCTGCAGGAAGCATTTCATAGTGCAAGGCGGCAAGTCCCCGGGCCGACCTGTCGAGCCCGATGCCAAGCGGCAATCAAAGAGTAACATACTCGTAGGCATAACTTTTATCATATAACAAAAGAGGGCAGTCCCCGAGCTTGTCTCGGGGGGCCCGAAGTCTTGGTACTTTAATACAAAAGGTAGCATGGTACATACTGCATCAACTGTAAAATCTTCGGAGGAGATTTGCATTCCATGGCTGCTCTGTCTCATTGCCGGAGTCGTCCCTCTTGCGTGCTTGGGGCTTCTGAGTGTCAATCAGGTAGTAGGAGTTGTTGCCCAGCACTTCGCTGATGATGAAAGGGCCTTCCCAAGGTGCCGACAGCTTGTGCCGGCCGGCTGTTCGCTGGATCAGCCGGAGCACAAGGTCACCTTCTTGGAAAGATCTTGGCTTGACCTTCCTGTTGTAGTATCGGCGCAGGCTCTGCTGGTAGATGCTGGACCGGCTGAGTGCCAACAGCCGGCCCTCTTCCAGTAGATCGACGTCGTCTTGACGTGCTTCTTCTGCTTCCTCCTCGGTGTACATGGTGACTCGCGGGGAGTCGAACTCTATGTCCGTTGGTATGACGGCTTCGTCACCATAGACGAGGAAGAAAGGCGTGAAGCCGGTTGACTTGTTTGGAGTCATGCGCAGACTCTAGAGGACGGCTGGCCACTCATCGAGCCAGCAACCAGCCGAGCGCTCCAGAGGCTCGACCAGCCGGGGCTTGATGCCGGACAGGATGAGGCCATTTGCTCGCTCCACCTGGCCATTTGACTGTGGGTGGGCGACGGACGCTAGGTCCAGTCGGATGCCCTGTGTTGCACAAAAATGGGCCAAGGTGCCTTTGGAAAAATTTGTGTCGTTGTCGGTGATGATGTTGTGTGGTATGCCATACCGAATTGTGATATCGGAGATGAAAGTCACGGCAGTCGGACCATTCAGTTTCTTGATTTGCTTCGCTTCTATCCACTTGGTGAACTTGTCCACTGTGACAAGTAAGTGAGTTAAGCCACCTCGTGCCGTCTTGAATGGTCCCACCATGTCTAGACCCCAAACTGCGAAAGGCCAGGCAATGGGGATGGTGTTGAGTGCAGAAGCCAGCTGGTGCGTCTTGGAGCTGAACTTCTCGCACCCTTTACATTTTTGGACCAATTCCTTGGCCTCTTCTAAGGCAGTCGGCCTGACGAAACCGTGCCGAAAGGCTTTTGTGACGAGTGCTCTTGAAGCCGCATGGTGGCCGCACTCGCCTTGATGGATGTCTTTGAGAATTGCTTGGCCTTGCTCTGGCTCTACGCAGCGCTGGTAGACACTAGTGACGCTGCGCCTGACCAGCTCTCTGTTGACTATCGTGTAGGCTGTCGCTCGGTGTTGTACTTGCCGAGCTGAGGTCTCATCAGTCAGCAACTCTTTGCTCACCAGGAATTTGAGGATGGGCTGGGCCCATGAGGGTGCTACTATTTCTTCGACTGCCTGAACTGCGACTTGGACGAGGGCGGCTGGGCTGGGAGGTGGCGGGTTGGAGTCAACAACCACTTGCTGGGTTAATGAAGTCCCCAGGCCGACTGGTGCGGCTCTTGGGCCGAGTTTTGTAGACTTCGAGCCCGCTGCCGCAGTCCCCGGGCCGGGTACTAAAGTCCCTGGGCCGGCTTCGACTGTGGCGCCTTTGGAGCTATCTGCCAAAATCCCCACACCGTCTGCCGGGGCTTTGGAGTCGAATCCGACTTCTTTGGGAGGAGCCGACATGGAGATGGAGTGTGATTCTCGTGAAGGCTTGACAGACGGCTTGCGGAGGCGTTGAAGGGCGACGCCGGATGGTATTGCTTGGCGGGTAGAGCCGATTCGTGCCAAGGCGTCTGCTTGGTCGTTGTCGTTTCTTGGCACATGGAGGAACTCGCACCCCTCGAAATACCCACTGAGTTGCTGCACGAGGAAACGGTAACTTGCCATGTTTGCATCTTTGGTGTCCGAGTCATCGGATGACTGTTGGACCACTAAGTCCGAGTCGCCATAACACAGGATCCGGCGAATGCAAAGTTCTTTGGCAAGCCGGAGCCCGTGAATGAGCGCCTCATACTCGCGACGTTGTTGGAGGCGGCAAAATGGATTTGCAGTGTGTATTTGAGCTTGTCGCCTTTAGGGGAAGTGAGGACGACGCTGGCTCCCAAGCCGGTGCGCATCTTGGAGCCGTCGAAATGCATCCGCCAATGGGTGGAGTCGGGCGCTGGAGGTAGGTACTGGGTCTCGGCCCAGTCGACGAGAAAGTCGGCCAGTGCTTGTGACTTGATGGCGGTGCGGGGCTGGTAGTGGATGGTGTAGGGAGCCAGCTCTATGGCCCACTTGGCCACTCGGCCAGAAGCATCTCGGCTTCCGATGATCTCGGCAAGTGGGGCCGTGCAGACCACAGTGATTGGATGCTCTTGAAAGTAAGGCTTCAATTTCTTGGCGGTAAAGTGTACGCCATAGCACATCTTCTGGTAGTGGGGGTAGTTCTGCTTGGAGGCTAACAGTACTTCGCTCAGGTAATATACCAGTTCTGGACAGGTAGTGCCTTGCCTTCCTCCTTGCGTTCCACTATAATGACCGTGCTGACTACCCGGCTGGTGGCGGCAATGTACAGGAGCATAGGTTCCTTAGGAGTCGGAGCCGCCAGAACGGGTGGAGTAGTCAGCATCTTTTTCAACTGGAGA
This sequence comes from Triticum aestivum, assembly GCF_018294505.1. Taxonomy (NCBI): domain Eukaryota; kingdom Viridiplantae; phylum Streptophyta; class Magnoliopsida; order Poales; family Poaceae; genus Triticum; species Triticum aestivum. The sequence goes on from NC_057797.1 coordinate 302,952,078, forward strand.
AAACCTTCGTCCGCCTTGTGGTTCCACTCGAAAAAAGTGGTCTTCTTCATGATTTGGTATAAGGGGAGAGTTTTCTCACCCAGCCGACTGATGAATCGGCTGATGGATGCCAAGCAGCCGGTGAACTTTTGCACGCCCAGCAGTCGGTTGGGTACCTCCATCCTCTTGATGGCCTTAATCTTTACAGGGTTGCACTCTATGCCGCGTTCAGAGACCAGGAAGCCAAGGAGTTGGCCGGCTGGTACTCCGAAAACGCACTTCTCGGGTTTGAGCTTGATCTGGAATCAGCGTAGGTTCTCAAAGGTCTCCTTGAGGTCTTCCAGCAGTGTTCCACGCTTTTCCGTCTTCACCACCACATCGTCCACGTAGACGTGGGCGTTTCTCCCGAGTTTCTTGAGGAGGCCTAACGTCATTCCTCAAGCCGAACGTCATGGTGAGGTAGCAGAAGGCTCCAAACGGCATGATGAAGGCGGTCTTCAGTCTGTCAGCCGGGTTCAGCTTGATATGGTGATATCCTGGGTATGCATCCAAAAAACTCAACAGCTCGCATCCGGCGGTGGAGTCTATCATCTGATCAATTCTTGGTAGAGCAAATGGGTCCTTGGGGCAGGCCTTGTTGAGGCTCGTGTAGTCAATACACATTCGCCACTGCTTGTTCTTCTTCAGTTCCAGGACCGGATTGGCTGGCCACTCTGGAAAAAATACTTCCATAATGAAGCCAGCCGCTAGGAGCCGGGCTATTTCTTCGCCGACAACTCTTCTCTTCTATTCTCACAGGCGGCGCAGGGGCTGCCTGACTGGCATTGCATCATATCGGACATGTAACTTGTGCTCGGCGAATTCCATCGGTACACCTGGCATGTCTTTGGGGGACCATGCGAAGATGTCCCGATTCTCATGGAGGAAATCGATGAGCTCGCCTTCCTATTTGCTGTCGAGGTTTGCGCCTACGACAGCGTACCTCTCTGGGTGCTCCGGATCCAAGGGTATCTTCTTTGTCTCCTTGGCCGGCTTGAACGGACCCTCAGCCTCCGACTCCTTTGGGTTGGGCGATACCTCTGGCTGCTTGCCGGCCATCGCCACAACCCATTCAAGGAGCCCCTTCTCGTCTGCGATTACCAGGGACTCGGCTAGCCGACTACTCTCAGCCGCACAGGCAGACGACTTCCGGTAGTCGCCGGCTATGGTCAGAATCCCCCTGGAACTGAGCATCTTCATTTTGAGGTAGGCATAGTGGGGGACCGCCATGAACTTGGCCAAGGCGGGTCGGCCGAGTAGTGCATGGTATGGGCTCTCAAGGTCCACCACCTCAAACCAAACTGACTCTCGGCGGAAGTGATCTTTGTCTCCAAAGAGGACGTGCATCAGGATCTTGCCGATTGGTGAGCAGGAAAGCCCAGGAAATATGCTGTGGAACACAATCCGGCTGTTCTGAAGCTGTCTTTGCTTGATTCCTAACTTCTCCATGGTGTCCTTGTACAGGATGTTGATGCTGCTATCTCTGTCTATCAGAACTCGCGAGAAACGAGCAGCTCGTCTATCCATGGCAAAGGTGACATCCAAGACCAAAGCATAAGAGCCTGGACTCGGCATCACCTCTAGGTGATCAGCTCTGCTCCAGCTGATAGGCTTCTCGGACCAGTGCATGAACTCTGGTGTCTCTGATGCTATTGCATTCACCACTTGTCGCTACAGCCGCCTGTCGCGCCGATCATCAGCCATACTGGTAAATACTATGTAGGCTCCATGTTCTTCGGGGTATTCGTCTTGTACTGCGTCGACTGGTCTGACAGCCGGCTGCTGGGGTAGAGGCGGAGGCGGCTGCCCAGCAGGCGGGGGAGGTAGGAGGCCGTCTCCCTTGTTGATCCTGGTGAGCCAGTGGCACTTCCGGGTGGTGTGATTCGATGGCTTCACGCCGCTATGGAACTTGTAAGGTCCATCCAGAGTCTGCTTGTAGGAGAAGGCCGACAATCAGTTGGGCTTGCCGCCTTTCTGTCGCTTGGGTGGAGGCTGCCCATCCGGCAGCTGGGCTTCGACTGTCCCGACCTGCCGGCTGCTGGAAGCCGGCTGCGGGGCCTTGCGCTTGTGGTCGCTCTGCTGTTGCCGCCGACTGGCATCTCCCGCCGGAGTTCTTGGTGCTTGAGGGGCCACTTTGGCAGTTGCGCTAACTTGAATCTCCGCCTTCATGGAGGAGTCGGCCGTGGCGTACTTGTCTGCTAGGATCAGCAGCTCGTCGAGGGTTTCTGGCTCGTCACAGAGGAGCTTGTGCTTGAGGAGGGTGCCTTCTCTACATCCGGCGGTGAAGTACTTGATAGCCTGCACCTCGTGCACGCCCTCGCAGGAGTTCCGAAGCTCGGCCCAACGAGTGAGGTAGTCGCGAGTCGACTCGTCGGGACCTTGCATGCACAAGGAGAGCTGACGAGGCTTGGGAGGACGCTTGTAGGTGATAGTGAAGTTGCGGACGAATGCTTCGGTGAAGTCGACCCAGCTGTTGATGCTGCAGGGATTCAGGCTGTTCAGCCATGTCCGGGCCGTGCCCTAGAGCATGAGCGGAACATATTTTACGGCGACACGCTTGTTGCCGTTCGCTATGCGGACAGCCGTTGAGTAGTCGACTAGCCATTCTTCTGGCTTCATGGAGCCAGTGTACTTGGGCATGTCTCTTGGGAGCGTGAACCCTTTGGGAAAAGGCTCGTCTCGAATGCGGGGCCCGAAACAAGGCGGACTCAACTCGTCTTCTTCTTCCAGCGCCAGGGATCGGTGAAGCCGGTCGATCTGGTGGTGGGCGTCGTTTTCCCCGACTCCCTCTCGGCGGCCAAGGCGGTCGCCAAGAGTCGGATGATCAACAGGCGGCGGGGAGACTCGCCTTTCCTTGCGAGGAGGAGGAGGCGGATAGTCGTCCCGTCATTCCACTGCTCTCAGGCGGCCGTCTCGGTTGCGCTCTATGGTAATGTGAGTCCGATTGTGGCTGACAGTCGGATCCTTGTCCTTTCTTTCTCGGGCGCCGCCAGACGGCGTCTGACATGTCGCGCCCTGGTCTCGGCGAAGGTCGTCGTTTTGCCGCTGCGGTGCCTCTGTGCGGCAGCCGGCCACGTTCTGCGCAGCAGCCGCGTCGAGGAGCCGCTGGACTCCCTCCATCATCAGGCGGCGCTCTTCGCCATCGAAATTGTCCAGCTCGTCCGCCGCCGCCTGGGCGGCTCGAATGTTCTCCGCAGGTGTAGCGTACACAGGGCGTCTTTCCCTGAACAGGTCGGCGATGGCTACGCCGCGATGCTGGACCGTGCCAAGGCGGCTGGGCCCAGCTGGGGCTGGCGAGCCACCAACAGCGCGATCCATCTCTCGCTGGTAGGCTTCTGACAAGTGTCTCATGCTAGCCAGCTTCTTCACACCTTCAACAAGATGAAGGCGGCGCGCCTCCAACGTCTCTGCGTTAGTGTCTTCCAGAATGGGCGCACAGGTCTTGTAGCGCCGCGCCAAGCGGATCATGCGCTCCTCCGCCGGGGAGATCGTCATGACTTATGACGAGTACCTCTGTGACGGTGCTTTCGCCGCTCTCCGCACGAGGGAGAGGCTCGTCATAGACCACCACATTAGTGGGGAATGCGTCGAACGACGCGGTGTCGGAGTCGACCAACATTGGGTCGGTGGAGCCTATAGATTCCAAGTCCATGGCAGGTTCGCCGAAGACGTGGAGTTGATCGAGGAGGCCCGCGAGGAGGCTCTCAGAGCCGCCCGTGCCTGCATCAGATACAGGTTCGTCGGAGATGCGAACCTCACCGACAAGTTCGGCGAGGCGGCTAGCGGCGCAAGCGATCTCAACACCGTTCAGCGCGCCGGCACAAACTCCGTCTGGCGTGCCTGGCTGGCTGCGCTCGCCAGGGAGGAAAAGGGTTCCCGTCCAGAACAGGTCTCCGGACGACGGTGCACCAAGCCCCACGGCCGGCGCCAAATGTCGGGGGTTGGGTGCGACATATGCCAAAGGATGGCTTATCATGGTGGGGGCGAGTAGAACGTCGCCGGTGCCTGGAAACGGGATGAGGCGAAGACATGCACGCCGACGAATCTTACCCAGCTTCAGGGCTCTCCGGGGAGATAATACCCCTACTGCTGCTCTGCGGGGTCTCCGCATGATCACTATGGCAAAGTGTTTACACGATCGCTCCTTGAGCTGTTTCCTGGAGGTAGGAGAGGGCAAGGCTAGCTCTCTCCCTCCTATATGATCTGGTCTAGAGCTAATGGATTCCAACCCTTTGCATGGGTGCCCTGGGGGTTTATATAGGCCTACCCCCAGGGGTACAATGGTAATCTGGCTGGGCATGGGCCCAATCGTCAGTGCCTCCGGCCTCCGTCTTCTCCGCCGACTGCTGGGGCCTGCCGACTGGTGGGCCCCGCCGACTGGCTAGGTACGGAGCCAACAGGCAGCGTCTGCCGCGGGCGGGTCTTGCCGGCTGCTGATTACTGTAGCCGTGCTTCTAATGATGCGAGCTTCGTCATGGAGTCGTGGAAACAACCCCGCCGCCTGGCGGGAGATCACTATTGCCACTCTCTATCACATCTGTTAAAGGTGCATGGGCCCCGGGGGAGGAGCGGGCCGACTCCCGGGGGCCGACTCCCAACGAGTCCGACTTGTGGCGCACTGGCCAACTTCTGGGATCCCGCTGGCCGGTGGGACCCGCCGTCCAAAGGTCATATAGACAAGCCGTCGTGGGCGCAGGATTCGGTCCACCGGTGCTGATGTCAGGGCTGGCACGGCGACAGTGCCACGCCGCACGGAGATCTCCGTGGGTACGGTGTACTGTGACCATGCTTGCCTTTGGAAAGGGGTGGGAGCAGTCTTCACTGTAGCCACTCCCCTGTCCTATCCCTCTTGATGAGGACATGGGGTTTTGCTGGAGTCGTGGGCCGACTCCCCAAGGCCAGCTTCTCTGGAAGTCGCCAGTCAGGAGTCGGCTTATCCTGAAGTTGTCCCCGAGACTCGGCCGCGAGTGGGCAGTTGGTCGCCTTGCCGCCGACTTCTCAGAAGGCAGCTCTTCGTCCTGGGGTCTTGAGGGGCGCAGCCTGCCCCGATGTCTTGAAAGGTTCTGGGGCTCGGGTTAGCCTACCCATGGCCCATTACTCCAACAATCGATCTCTCCCAACAATCTATCGCCGTTGCTGTCGCCATCAGCAAAAGGATGTAGGTATGTTTGTTTCTTCCTCTACCCATCTTATTCAAGTTGACTAAAAGGGATGTTTTTGTTGATTAAGAATTTGAATAGTGTGCTATGAGCACCAAATTCAGGTATGAGCTACAAATATATTTCTACAATCTTCCTGCCAATTACGAGGGATACTCCCTATTTTCATTCTTTATTGGTAAAAACTATATTAAACAGAACGTACACTTACAAAGTCTAACTGAATTTCGTGAAAGCATTACGAGTTCATATTCTTGATTTTATTATCTAGTTCATCCTTTTACTTTCCTTCTATTTATGTTTTCTATAATTACAAAATTTAGTTTAGATGACTACTGCCAAGCCAAATCAAATACGGAGTATGTATCACCAATGTTGCATCGCTACTTATCTAGTACCTACTGTCCTTTGTATTCTAAAATGTGATACTTTGGAATCCAATGTTACTTCCACATAGAGATGACTATGATTGTAGTTTAGGGTGTCACTACTAAGTTTAGCTTGGCTCTCCTGGTGCCACCATTATTTTGTTCGAAGATCATTATGGAGTCTTATTTCCTAGACCCTGTAAATCTGTTGAGAACAAGGATGACGAGCGGGGCTGCAATTCTTCATGTTCTTATGCAAATCAAAAGAAGTGCAATTCTTCATGTTCTTATGCAAATCAGATGATGTGTCCCCAGTACGGAAGCTGACACTTGTAACTTATTATCATCTTATTCGGGTTTATCAAAATGATTTCTTGAGTGGATATAATTGGATGCTCATTGCATTATGCATGTGTGGGCTTGAGGATTTATTTAGTGTCATATAGTTGACTAGTTACTGGTACTGATTCTAATCTGAGGGAATATCACAAGAACTTATTTCGTATATTGTTTGGATACAATTCACTTTAGAAAAGATATGGGGTTATTTTTGAGGAAAGATATATTATTATTATATTTTTGTTTCAGATAACTGAGATATTTTTGTTTCAGAAAACTGAGAGTATACCTGGTATACTTATTTTTCTTCTATTTTTTCATTGGAGTTATTGTCACTTCCTCCATCTCATATGTGCAACTTAATAGTACATTGGAGTGTCTTATCTTTTTTGTAGAGAAACATTGGAGTGTCTTATCAATGGGGAATGTGAAGCATCACCCTACTTCACAACTTCATGGAGGCATGAATTAGGAGATCAAGGCCGCGCTTGGAATCGATGTAAATAAATACAGATGTATTTTTCTTACGGGTGTATCTTACCGGTTAGGAGCGGTTTGTGGGCGGAAACAAAAACGACGGACAGTGTCTTGTAACTTTTACAAGGGTATTCAAAGTAGGGCCCAAAGAATCAGGAGCCTGAGCTATGTCTGGGTAATCATTAGAGGAGTCATCTTCATAGGTCGCCAAGATGGCATTTGATGAAACTGATAATTTCACCTCTCGTATGACTAGTCTAGATCGTGTCTGTCTTAGGTTTCACTTTTTTGGCACCATCTAATCAGCAAGAATGTACATTTGCTAGAAAAACTTGTATGCGCGTTTTCTGTAGTTTAGGCGAGTGGTTGTTGTACTATTTATGCGGATGTTTGTGTTGTTCCGATGTGAAAGACATGGTGTTCTTGCATAGAAGCATCTGAAGAAAATGTATTCAGATATCTTTTGGTTGTTACTGGTACTTATTTAGCAGGACAACAATGAAAGTTAATTCATATTATAAACAAGAATACAATGTGAAGTCCCAGGGTGTGCATATCTTTCCACTAGATATGTCCACCAAAATTGTCCAGGATAATGAATGTCAGCTGCACAAATGCTGTGATGTATATCACATCTTCTATTTATCCACAGGAAAAGATGTAATAATTGGATAAAAGAAACACCATGTGTATACATATTAACATAATGCTAGAGTGAAAAATTAGCCATTTCTCAATTTCTGATTTAGGACGGGCACTATCTCTAATGAGGTCAGGATGCTCCCGCGGCTAGGTAGCTAGCTCCACCCTCCCTCCGCGCCGCTGGCCACTCCGGCCGCAGCGGCCACCCACCTGGCCCGCGTCGGCCGCCCCGCGCCGTTGGCCACCCCGGTCGCGGTGGCCACCGTCCTCCGACCATCAGTTGCCTCCAGGCTGGCGTTATGGGTCGGCCGCGCTCCCGTAGATCTAGTGCTAGTAGTGGCCACCGCATAGCTTCGCCTGCCTCCTCTTCGCCCTCCGGTCCATCCATGGTGCCGGATTCGCAACTGCCCTGTGGCATTAATGCGCGAGACCCCGGATCCCCTCCTCGGATCCTGCTGCATGGGGAGTGCTCCACCGCTGCACCCCTTCTCCGTCCATCAGATCCGGATGTGAATCCTTCGCCCTTGCCATTTGCGGAGCGACCAGGACTTCAATCCATTGTGGTTGCCCCTGTTGATGGTGCCATCTCCTCCACCTCAGGCGGGGTTGGGGGATGGACCGTGGTCTCATCCCGGAAAGACCGGCGCCCCTGCTCTGGCTCCGCAGGTAATAGGTCGCGCCCCCGTCCTGCCCACACCGGCCGTCATTCGTCTTTCAATGCTGCTGCTGGCCGGGCGGCCTTCTTAAGCCAGTTCAGGGGGAAGTGCTTCCGCTGCCTCAGCAAGAATCATCATAGGAAGGACTGCCGCGATCCGCTTTGCTACATTATCTGCAACCTCTCCGGCCACTTTGGCCGGGAGTGTCCTCAGAACCCAAAGCGTAACCCTGCCGCGGCTGCCACTAGGGTGCCAGCGAGGGACAGGCTTAGCTACACCTCTGCTCCCGTCTCCACCGCCCCGCCGTCGGCCGTCCCCCCGCCCCTGTCTCCTGCCATGGAAGGCACACACGTCGCCGACCCCGCGCGCCGCCCACAGCATAGCTGCAAGGTGGTCATGTCCACCCCCGCCCTGGAGCACGCCATCTTCGTCCTCAAGCGCCAGGCGGTGCTGCTCACGGCCGCAGATGCGAGGCGGACGTCCAGCGCCATGGAGATTGGCCACGAGCTCGACGCCCAGCTGCACATCCAGCCGCACCAGTTGAGGATAACCTGCCACGACCCTGAAGACTACCTCATCATCTTCGATCTGCCGATCCACCAAGAGCAAGTGGTCAAGATGGGCTCCCAGACGGTGGATGGAGCCAAGTTCTTCATCAAGAGCTGACATGAGGACGACCATGCGGTGGTGCAGCCCTTGAACCACCGCGTCAGGGTTGTCATCGAGAAGATGCCCCAACACTTCTGGTCGGTGGAGGGGGCACAAGAGGCGCTTGGCTGCTGGGTCGACATGTTCGATAGCCGCACCTTCGAGCGTAGCCACACCAAGCACTCCGCCTGCTGGGTCTGGGTATGGGATGTTGCTCTCATCCCGACCAAGCACATGTTCTGGCTAATGCAGCGTGGTGCTGGGCGGGTCGAGGAGATGCTGGGCTTCTCTCCGCCAGGCCGCGCCGGCACTGCGCCGCCGTCTGGAAGCTGCCACGACGTCCTCATCCACGTGGACCGCATTGAGGACTGGACTCCCTACGAGCCACGATCGTCGCGCTCTGCACAGAGTGGCCTGCCCTCCTCGGACTCCGACAAGGACGACAGGCCGATGCCGAGGATCATCCCCGCTGGCTCCTGGAAGAAAGGAGTGGAAGATGGCCAGCGTGACCCACAACAGCGCCGCCAGCTCGCGCCTTTGGCGGACCTGGGTGTCGTGGTGGCGCCCGTGGAGCCGGTGGCCGCAAGGACGACGACGGTGACGACCGCAGCGGGCGCAGGTCCTGGAAGGACACGCTCCTTGGTCGGAATCGCGCGGACAAGGAGATGATGCCGGACCAGGATGCTTCATCACGCCGTTGCAGCTGCTCCCCTCTGGGCCAACGTCGCTCTGAGAGCTCGCGTGTCCGCCACAACTCCGGTCGCTGCTGCTCGGACGGGGCTGGGGCCGCGGTCCTCCAACCTCCGCGTCCCCTCCCCCCGCCGGTGTGCGTGGATGCCGCCCCCATCCCCGACCCGATCACTGCTTTCTTCGCCGGTGCCAAGAGCCTCCTCTCACCACCACCTGCCTTCGACTGCATGGCTGCCGAGCTGGAGGCTCACGTGGCAGCTGAAGTGTCCGAACTGCTGCAATTCAACGACCAGGTCAACGCCAACAACTCCATCGCTGCGGCAGGTGGCTTGCCCGACATTTTCGGCCCAACCCTAGCCAGCCCAAGCATCGCAGTGGGCCATCTGAACTTCAAGGAGGGCGCCAGGCCCACGGTGGTCGAGATGCAGCTAGGCGCGGTTACTCGCCAGGTCTGTAGCCTCCAGATCGTTGCGGAGGGCGAGGCTGTAGATCCGGCCACTGCCCGGCTACACCTCTTCCAGGGCACGAAGCCGCCGCTAGTCCCTGCTGCCCCGGTGCGCCGCTCATCGCCCCCCCCCCCCAAGACCCGTACCATGCCGGCTCTGGTGCGCCACAGCGCAAGGCAGGCGGCCAACCCGTCGCCAGTGCCCGTTGCGCAGAGGGGAACGCTACAGCTGCTGCGTGAGCTCGGCCTGCTCGGCCCCAAGGAGAAGATGACCACAAAGACGGCGGAGAAGGTACTACGCAAGTTTGGACATCGCCTGCATTGCCAAGCTCACTCGCCTCAACAAGGAGGTGCTGCGAGTTGCGGCTGCGATGGCCGATGCGGATGGAGCTGCTGAGGAGGCCACCGTGTGATCATGTTAGTATCCACTATCTGTACTCTCCAACGGCGCCTGGCCTTGAGCTGGGTTGAGTTAGGTTTAGTTGTAGTCATTGTGAGGTTAGCTGTTAGGTGTTGCTGTCGCTGGTGCATCTTGGGGCCTATTGGTAGGCACCAGCGTCCCCCGGATCGTGGTCGTCTGTCCCCGTTGTTATCGCTGTTCCTTCCATGAATCAATAGAATGTGTAGCTGTTGGAGTACATTGTTGTTTCCATATGGATGACACCCGATGCCCCATTCTTAGTTGGAATGTGTGAGGGCTCAACATGCCTGCGAAGTGTGATGTAGTCTCTGAAGTTGTGACAGCCCATCGCCCCGCGATTCTTTGTCTTCGGGAAACAAAGATTGATAGCTGGTCGCCGGCCTTAGTCAGGGACATAGGAGGAGCTAGATTAGTTGATTGCATAGTTCTACCTGCATTTGGCACTAGGGGCGGGGTGGCCATCTTCTGGGACCGTCAGGTCATTTCGATCGCCTCCCATGCCATTGGAGAGTTCGCCATCACTGCAAAGGTTACTGTCAATAGTTCAACCACCTCTTTCTGGATCACCTATGTCTACGGGCCGGCGGATGAGGCTAGGAAAGAGGTTTTCCTGCTCGAATTAGCTAGATCAGTCCCGCCCTCTAGCGAGCCATGGCTTCTCACAGGAGATTTCAATGTCATTTACGAGGCTAGGGATAAGAACAACCTTAATCTAAACCGGCGGATTATGGGTAGATTTAGAGATGCCATCGATGCGGCCGGCTTGCGGGAGATCAAGTGTAGAAATAGGCGCTTCACTTGGAGCAACGAGCGGCGAAACCCCACCCTGGTTAGCATAGATAAATTCTTCTGCAACGTTAGTTGGGAACTCCTTTTCCCCACCTACGGCCTGATGGCCTTGGCAACAGCATGCTTTGACCACTGCTCGTTGATCCTAGCGCCGTGTGACGCCCCGGTCCGTCGTGGATGCTTCCGTTTTGAGTCTTTCTGGCCAAAGTTCCCGCACTTCCACATGACGGTCGAGCGGGCATGGGATCGCCCGGTGCGGCAGCGCTGCGCCTTTGCAAGGCTTCAGACCAATCTAACAAGGACAGCCCATGACCTGAGAATCTGGAGTAGGTCGCTTTTCAGTGATGCCAAGACTCAGTTCTACATTGCCAACGAGGTGATTCTGCGGCTCGACGTGAAGCAGGAGACTAGGTCGCTGTCAGCCGCCGAGTTCAATCTGCGCAAGATGCTGATGCTGCGGCTGCTTGGGCTAGTGGCGATTGAGAGGGCCAGAAGGCGGTAGGCCTCCAGAGTGCTCTAGTTACGCGCGGGAGATGCCAACACCAAGTTTTCCATGCAAAGTATTGTTCCAGAAAACGCAAGAACTTCATCCACACAATCCAGGGTGATGATCATATTGCCACAACTCATAGCGACAAGGCAAAACTCATTCATGATCATTTCAGCAAGGCAATGGCGGCTGACACGGGCAGAAGAGTCACCCTCAACTGGAACTTGCTGCGGCTACCAAGGGTACAAGTAGCTGGACTGGATAACCCTTTTACAGAAGTTGAAGTGTGGGCGGCAGTGATGCAATCACCGGCAGAGAAGGCACCAGGCCCCGACAGCTTCATCGGCTACTTTTTCCATGCCTGCTGGCCAATCATCAGTGGAGATGTCATGGAGGCTTTCAGCAGATTCTACAGACTTGTCGGGGGAAACCTTGCTGCGCTGAACACTGCCTTTGTTGCTCTGTTGCCAAAGAAAGATGGTGCCGCTAGATTGGTATATTACCGCCCAATAAGTCTGATCCACTCCTTTGCGACGCTTGTAACTAAGGTGTTGTCTATCATACTGTCCAAGGTGATTGGCACGATCGTCTCACCCGCGCAATCTGCTTTCCTGAAGACTAGATGCATACAAGACAGTTTCTTGTATGTCCAGAACGGCATCCGAGCGCTGCACAGAAGCAACATGCCTGCGCTGCTGCTGAAATTGGATATATCCAAGGCTTTTCACAGTGTGTCATGGGATTACTTGCTCGAGCTGTTGCAGGAGCTGGGTTTAGTGCCAGGTGGAGGGATTGGATCGCCTGGCTGCTATCGACCTCCAGCTCGAAGTTCCTCCTCAACGGTACACCGACTAGCAAAATTCAGCATCGAAAAGGCCTGCGCCAGGGTGATCCGCTCTCACCACTGTTGTTTATTCTTGCGGTTGACCCGCTGCAACGGCTGCTAGATGAGGCCACTTTGCAACAAATGATTCAACCTCTGCCGAGGAGAGAGCTTAAGCTTCGGATCAGTCTCTATGCTGACGATGCTGTCATCTTCATGAACCCGGACAAGAACGAGATGGAAGCCCTGGTGACCATTGTGAATCTGTTTGGCGAAGCAACGGGCCTGAAGATCAATCGGCAGAAGTCCACAGTTACACCAATTAGATGTGACAACATAGATACGCAGCAAGTTTTGCAATGCTTTGGAGGAATTGTCTCCACTTTCCCGCTCAAATACTTGGGGCTCCCTCTCACACTGTCAAGAACTACGCTGGTGCACCTCCAGTTCGTGCTTGATAGGATCAGAGCAAGGGTGGCTGGCTGGAAAGGCAGGCTGCTGAGCATAGCAGGGCGACGCGTGCTGGTTAGGGCGGTGCTGACTGCCATCCCAATGTTTGCCATGACCATGCTATGTATGCCTAAGAAGTTTTTCAAGGAAATTGATAAAGAGCGATGTCGCTTTCTCTGGGCGCACGACGAAGAGATGTCAGGAGGCAAATGCAAAGTGAATTGGGCCAAGGTTTGCTCCCCGCTAGACAGAGGAGGGCTTGGTGTTCTGGACATAGAGCATTTTGGCCGCGTGTTGCGTTAAAGATGGTTGTGGTTGGCCTGGAAACACCTGGAACGGCCCTGGGTGGGAATGGAGGTGCCATGTTCGGAGACAGACAAAGATTTCTTCAGCGCAGCTACTTCTGTCACTATCGGCAACGTATAGACCGCAAGATTCTGGACCTGCTCCTGGCTGGGGGAAGGCACTCTCACACTGTTGTTCCCAGACCTATACAAGAACTCGAGGAGGAAGGTCAGGACAGTCGCCGATGCCATGCGAGATGATCGCTGGCTACTTGATCTTGCACACGGACTGACGGATCAATTGGTGCTTGATTGTGTGATGCAAGATAGGCTGCTGCGTTCGGCGGAGATCATCATAAACCCGCAGGTCAGCGACAACATCAGGTGGAACTTGGAGGCCAATGGCTGCTACACCACCTCATCTGCCTACACGGCGCAGTTCCAAGCAAATCACTACTCTGATTTTAGGCGCATCATATGGAAGACTTGGGCACCTGGAAATCTTAAGATGTTCTTCTGGCTCTTGCTGCTGAACAGGTTGTGGTGCAACGACCGGCTCCAGCGACGAGGTTGGCCGAACTCCTACTTCTGCCAACTCTGCCTCAGAAGCCTGCAGACTGCTGATCACCTGTTCTGGTCCTGCCCATTCGCTCAGGCTCTATGGGCCAACCTGTCCACTTGGAACGGCTGTGAGGCCTTGAAACTGCACGCGGACAGCAATGGCCTGGACGGGGCGGACCGCGTGCTCAAGGTTGTAGAAAGCACCAAACATGAACTCAGAAAGGGGATCAAATCCGTGACACTGCTTGCATTGTGGGAATTTTGGAGGCACCAAAATGACTACACTTTCAGAGGGCGTGAGGCCTCTTTGAGCGAGGTGATACAGGCGATCAGACGGGCTATCGAGCTATTGCGACAGACCGGTGCATCCTGCCTGCTGCACCCTTTCACCTTTCCACCAGAAGGGATAGGCTGACGAGCAAAACATGGGCATTTTTGCCTTAGTGCTGGGATCTTTTCTAGTTTCTTTGCTTTTCTCTCTAGTTTATCTCTTTTGATCCTAGGATCAAACATCATGTATGCCTTTTCCCATTGCTCCCTACTATGATCAATATGAAAAGCCAGATGTTATTGCTGGATCTTTCAAAAAAAATTCTGATTTTCCTAACCATAATTTTCGTACATTCATAATTTAGTATTTTTTGACAAAACTTGCTAGTATGTCCCTCTGTGTTTTAGTCATCAATGTGCATTCGGCATATGTACTACAAACTGTAAATTATTTCTAAGGTAGCTGAGAGCTGTAAATTATGAAGTCCTCTATTCAGAGATTTGCCTTCCAGTTGAATGATCAAAAGCTAACAATTACAGCTTATCCCCAGCTCCTTGCTCGGAAATCCCACCAGTGCCCATGTCATAACCAAAACTCAGAGGATCAGGTTTGTCCAAATCTGGATATTCTGGCTTTTGTTGTACTAGCGATTTGCTTGTTTGAAAGCAAGTATGCAACAGATGTCAGATTCTTCCAGGTGAAAGAAGAATGCATTTTGGTTATCCTCGCAGCTATGTAATAACCTACTCCAAGCGCCAGACTCAAGACTACTACTCTAGGCAAGATGAGCTAATCTGATGCTAGCTAGACTTCTCTAGAATCACTACAGGAAGCTCAAGATCAGTTTTAACTCCGTAAAATGCTACAAAACAAAGCTCTTTTATACACTCACAAACAAAAATCATCACAACAGTTACTTATAAAGTTGTTTCTTTTATACTTAATATTACAGAATTATATCTGTCAAGCTTTCCACTTGCACAAATAATAAATTACATGAAAAATTTGCCTTTTTTACCAAAGTCAACAATTAGCAATCACGGGATAATTATATGAGCTCTTACAAGAGCACATCATGTCATTTTTCTCACGTGTTATGCACGATTTAAAACAAAAAGCTTGATCAAACAAATGTATAAATAAAGATGAGACATGCCTTCATATACAATCTAAACAAGAGTAACACTGGTTCTTGAAAAGCAGTACATATTTCCATACATCTTAAACAATACATATTCTATTGCATTCTCTACTTTAAGACTTTCTGAACTTCAGCCAAGGGTCATGTCAGAATTTTCATCACTTCATTGCTACAGGATCGCCATCCAGCTACAAATATTCCTGAAAAATAAGAAATAGTATATCGACCATATTTCTTGCTGGGTAATTACGACAAAAAGTAGGTGTATGTGCCAGAAAAGGCAAGCTTAGTCATTTTTTGCAAATTACATCAGGTGGATATCCAAACATTTCACAGAAATATACTAGTCATACCATTTCGAGGTTCACAAACTTAAAACAGAAAGCATGGTGATGGTTACCTTAATAGGAATACATAACTTGCTTCATATATTTGGCATGTCAAATTTACTTCTTACATATGATATATGACTCATTTTTCTAGGTCATGCAATGTTTTATTTTTGGATAAACATGACTAATGAGACGCCATGGTTTAGTACTAGCAACTTCCGAAACCCAACAGTAAGGCGCATCCAGAGTTACAAACATAGATGATGATGCTAAAGTACAACTTTCCACCAATGAGCTAAAGTACAGAGCAAGAATTTCTGATGAGAATGCTAAAAATATCTACTGTAGATGAGCATGCTCTCACAAAGCAACAAGAAACAGAGGAAAATAAATGAACGTTTCTTAATACACATAGTAATAAGGTTGTACTAATTAGGAAAGTAGTCACATGAGCATGACATATAGAAAGCTAGCTACAACTGATCGTAACACAAAAAGACAAACCAAATCTACATTAAGCTAGGCTTAGCAATTCCTTGCCAGGTCATACAATCTTCTCTTCCTAGTTAAACACGCCTAAGGAGACAACATGGTTTAGTGTTAACAACTTCCTGAAGCTAACAGTAACCACATCCAGAGTCAGAAACATAGAACGTATGGATGCTTCAACGACACACTTGCAAATGTGTGCTCCTAGAAAGACCACAAGACGGAAACCTCATCGCCTACGAATACCACCACCATTTCCAGCAAGAACGTAGCCACTAAATGACTACAAATAGTTATTTGAACATCAAATTAGTGAAACCACCACCCCTACTTATTTGGGACCTCTTGGATGCTATTTGCCATGTAATGAATAAGAAAACAACATTAGTAAAATTGTAGAAAGGATATCAATTTTTTAAGGTTTATTACTATACCTCTTTTTCTTTTGGTTCACAGTCTGCTCTGAGCCCTTTTCAATCTCTTACCACTCCCTTTTGTGTTCGCTACATCTGGTGGATGAATATTGATCACACTAGGGAATGATGTTCCAACGAAGGAGTCAAATTCTTGAAATTTACTTTTCTCACTATGGCACATATCTGTCCCAATTGCGTGAAGGCATCACCAACGGCCTTGTGAAAATATCTCATTTTGCCCTCACAATATTTTGCTGCATGAAATGCCAAGCTGAATTTTGAACATGTTTACAAGAACAACTTTTTTATGGTAGGTGAAAGACATGTAGATGTGCCTTTTAGCATATGTCCGTTGGCTTCATAGGAAAGCTGACGTGTAGCCATTTTAGTCCACCTATGCAACACATATTGACTAGGAATTTTATTACACCCCTTAGTCTTTAGGACAACAATGATGTGATGGCAGATGATACCTAGTGATTTGAACATCCTACAAGAACAGTGTGCTACTGTCGGATTTCGGGTTCCGGCAATACCCTTAATGTTCGAACACTGGGGTGCACGCAAAGATCTCTCCCTCACCGATCACGCCCTCAAGCACTTCACAATCTCAAAGGCTCACTCGACGAACTCGCAACACAAGAGACACAAGATTTATACTGGTTCAGTCCACCATTGCGGTGTAATACCCTATTCAAGTGTGGTGTGGTGGATTGCCTCTTGGGCTGATGATGAATAGTACAAAGGGAAGAACAACCTCCTGAGGTGAGGTGTTCTTGTGCTTGGTTGGTGTGTGGATCTAGGTCTCCCAGCTGCCTCCCTATGGTAGTGGCTAATCCTATTTATAGAGGCCCTGGTCCTCTCCCCAAATATTGAGCGGGAAGGGAGCCAACAACGGCCAATTTGAAAGGGGACAACTAGTACAAGTTATCCTGACAAAAGCAGTCTTCGCCTGCCAAAGGCTCTAGTGGTGACGTCGTCTTGGGCTCCACGGTGACCTCCGTCCAGCCGTCCTGCTGGTGATGGTCTCGTTGCACCAATATGGAAACCTTTGCTTGACGCCTCGGTACTCTTCGTCTGCGCATGCCTCCTTAGCACCAAACAAGAAACAAGGACACTATGAGCGCTGGCGCCTGCCTAGCGCCTGCCTAGCACCCGCCTCGTCTCGATCGTCATGGCTCACATCATTGGAACCTCGTGAGGTTTGCCTGGCCTTGATCTCTCCGCCCCTCGTGAGCCAGCCTATTGAGGCCGCTCCCGAGGAGGTCTTGTGTCGTCCGCCTTACGAGGGTCTTGAATGCTTGTTGGTGAAGATGGGCCGTACGGGCCTGCTCGCAGCGCCACGCCGTGGGCCGCAGGCAGGCAAGTCGGGGGACCCCCGTTCCCAAAATGCCGACAGTAGCCCCTGGGCCCTAGGCGCGCTCAGGCTTTGGCTTCGAGGCGCAGCCGAAGGGCAAGTGCGGAGCACCGCGGGCCCCATTACCCTGCGGCCTTGGGTGACGCGTGGCGATTGATTGGATGTGGATGTCTCTGCTTCCTCACGTCACCTCGGCAAATGCCTGATTTGACAAGTCCCTGCTGCATGCATGGAAAAACCATCTTTACCTGTGATCGTGGGATGGCGTTGGTTGGCCTTCTTCTGCTATAAATGGGGAGGGTGGCAGAGCCCCCATCGCCCATGTCTTCCCATTCCGCTCGCTTCTCCGCCTTTGCTCCATCGACAGTTGCTACACCAATGGCGCCGTCGAAGAGGCTCTCTGCCGCGGAGAAGGGGAAAGCCCCTTGCGAGGGGCCTGACTCTCCAGTGCCCAAGCGTGGTCGCGGCCGTCCATGCAAGCACACTGCGACCCCCGCCGCGGCCCCGCGCGGCCGTGGCGGTGCTACTTCGCATGGCAGGGGTCGCTCCGGTCGTGGCAGTCTTGTTGATGAGGGGGGACATGCCATGGTCGCACAGCCTCCCTGGCCGCGCTTCCACTTGGCGGAGGTGCTGCGGGAGTTTGTCGTCTAGTCGGAGAACCCGACTGGTAACTGGCTTCAGCTCCCGTGCTTCTTTGCCGACGAGCTGCTGGCTTCAGGTCCCGGCGGGCTTTGGCTGCAGGCGGACGGCTGCTGCAGCAGGGCTTCCTGGGTCATGGTTGAGGTCTCCATTATGGGAAACATAGCCCTGGCCCGCGGCTGGTAGACGTTTACCAGCACGCGCGGCTTGGGCAGGCGGTGCACCCTCCATTTTAAGTATGATGGTGAGGCGACCCCCTACGTGAGGGTGTTTGGGGAAGATATTTGCACACGGGTGCTACCCCGAGGTCAACGACGATGAGGAGGTGCTCGGCATTGGCGATGGTCGTGACGAGGAAGAGGGTGAACCCGACAACAGCTCCAGTAGCGGCGGTTACGACCAGCCGCCACGCCACCACACTCGCTTCGAAGGCGGCAGTGGGTCGACTCGTCGTTGCGCGAGGAGGGGTTTGGCTGAGCTCGGCACGGTGCCAAGAGCCCGCCCTCGTGAATCACTGTAGGGGCCCGCACCACTTTTATTTTGTTCTTCCTTTCCTTCCTTCACCAAGAAACAAACTAGTACGGGCCCCAGATGGGCGTGCAACGAACTTGATTTCTCGATTATTATTCTATGTTTATCGTTTTTGTGCTCTGCCGCAACATCGTCGTTTTATGTAGAGATAACTTAGATTGACTTGCTCGAAGTAGTCTCCTCCTCACGAGGCGCTTGCTCCCTGGTGCTTACCGAGGCCTTCTTGGCCTGGTAGGCGCTTAGGAACTGCAAAAAATTCGTTAAGAGGCTTATCGTTCACCTAAGCCTTGGTCATAGGCGCCACTTGCCTTGACCCAGCACTTCGTATCGCAGTACCCGAGGGGCACAGATTAGGAGAGGTGCGTCAGCTTGAGGGCTCGAATGAGGGTGTCTCGCGAAAAACAGAAAAAGGAAGCTCACGAGGGTACCTGCTCAGCCCCCTCGCGAGGGACGCGAGAGAGAGTATAGGTCGACCGGAGAATGAAGGCCGAAACAGAGGCAGAAAAAGCAACAGGGCGGGAACAGCAAGAGATACCAGAAGGCAAATTTCAATTAAAAGAGGGGCAAACCAACTTTGGAAAGCAAATGAAAAGCAATGTCTGGCACCTAGTCTAGTCTTCATGTCTTCTCACCAGCGCGGAGCTAAGTGCTGCCACAAAGACATGGGAGGGAGCTCCTGAGGCCCAAGGGCGGCACTCCTGAGACTCCGGGGTGTGTACAACCCCACTCATTATTACGTGAGAGTGTCACGAGCAGAGACCTTCACCGGCACTGGGCCTTTCTTCACAGGCGCCGGGCCTTTCTTCAGGGGTAGAATTTCCGGAGGTGCTGGATGTTCCAGGCGTTCTGGATGGGTACCACGTCTTGTGTCTCCAGCTGCGTGGCACCAGGCCTGGAGACATGGACGACCTTGAACGGGCCCTCCCACATGGGTGAGAGCTTATGCAGCCCTTCCCTGGAGCGTACCCGCCTCAAGACGAGGTCACCCACCTCGAGCGTCCTGGAGCGGCCGCTGCGACAGTGGTACCGCCGCAGCGCCTGCTGGTTTCTTGCCGCCCGTAGTGCAGCCTCATAGCAGTGTTCCTCCCCCAACACGAGGTCCATCCTCCGCGTGGCGTCCTACTGTGTCTCATCAAACACCAGGACCCGTGTGGTACGTACATTTTGCATCATGCTTTTATATCGATATTTACTGCATTATGGGTTGTTATTACACATTATGTCACAATACATATGCCTATTCTCTCTTATTTTACAAGGTTTACATAAAGAGGGAGAATGCCGGTAGCTGGGATTCTGGGATGGAAAAGGAGCAAATATTAGAGACCTATTCTGCACAGCTCCAAAAGTCCTGAAACTTCATGGAAGTTATTTCCAGAATATATAAAAAATACTGAGCGCAAGAAGTTCCAGAGGGGGCCACACCCTGGCCAGGAGGGTGGGGGCGTGCCCCCTGCCTCTTGGGCCTCCTGGTGGCCCTCCGGTGCCCATCTTTTGCTATATGGAGTCCTTCGATGAGAAAAAAAATCATAAGCAAGCTTTCGGGATGAGACTCCTCCGCCACGAGGTGGAACCTTGGCGGAACCAATCTAGGGCTCTGGCGGAGCTGTTCTCCGAGGAAACTTCCCTCCCGGAGGGGGAAATCATCGCCATCGTCATCACCAACAATCATGTCATCTGGAGGGGGTTAATCGCCATCAACATCTTCACCAACACTATCTCCTCTCAAAACATAGTTCATCTCTTGTATCCAATTCTTGACTCTAAGTCTGGGATTGGTACCTGTGGGTTGCTAGTAGTGTTAATTACTCCTTGTAGTTGATGCTGTCGGTGTTCTGGGAACGGGGGTCCCCAGACTTGCCTGCCTACGGCCCGTGGCGTGGCTCAAAGGGTGCCCCAGCACGGCCCATCTTCATCAACATAGACCCAAGACCCTCGCGAGGGGCCAAGCCTCGCGGGGCGGACGACACGGAGCTTCCTCAGGCGCGGCCTCATCAGGCTGGCTCGTGAGGAGGCGAAGAGATCAAGGCGGGGTACCTCATGAGGTGCCCGTGACGCAAGCCATGACGACCAAGGGTGCCAGGCGGGCGCCAGCCCGCGCAGTGTCCTCCTTTCCTCTTTGGTGCAAAGGGATCAAGCGCAGGCGAGAGCATCAAGCAAAGGCACCCATTTCGGTGAAACGAGACCAAGACCGGCCCAACGACAGGGAGGAAGTCATTGTGGAGCCCAGGCTAGCGTCACCACCAGAGCCTTTGGCAGGCGAGGACCAACTTTAGTCAGGATAAGTGTACCAGATGTTCCCCTTCAAAATGGCCAATTGTTGGCGCCCTTCCCGCTCAATATTTGGGAAGAGGCCCAGGGCCTTTGCCTATAAATAGGGCTAGCCACCCCCAGGGTGGCAGGGGGAGAGAGGGGGAGAAGGGTGACTGAACTCCTCCTGGCAGTTCATTGCCCCGGCCAAGAACAGACCCTCGCGAGGTTGTTCTTCCTTGTATTACTCATCATCATCAGCCCAAGAGGCAATCCACCAAACCACACTGGAGTAGGGTATTACATCACAACGGTGGCCCGAACCAGTATAAACCCTTTGTCTCTTGTGTTGTTCTTTCCATAGCTTAGATCTTAGCGAGGAGGTGGGGTGCAGTTAGGTAGAAGGTGAAATCTCAGCGCACCCCAGTGTTCGAACCTCAAGGGTTTGCCGGAACCCAAAATCAGACATTTGGCGCGCCAGGTAGGGGTGCACCGGAGTTTCCCCTTCCGCCACCACCACGACCTGCCTTGCGATGAATAGCGCATCACCCGCTCCGGCCGCCGGCGCCAACACGGGGGCCAGGGGGCTTCGAGCCCTGGCCCCAGCTCTGCAACGAGTACGGTGGCCGGACAAGTTCAAGCCAACGACGCCACCGCGCTACGGCGGCGCGACTGGTCCGCTGGCCTTCTTGCTGGCATACAAGGAGGCCATCCTCGAAACCGAAGGTGATGATAGGGTCATGGCCAACTGGCTTCCCATGACCCTGACCGGCGCTCCGCGCGCATGGCTGCTCCACCTGCCGGCAGCCTCCGTGGCCTCTTGGGAGGAGCTCCGCGGCCTCTTCCTCGCCCGCCACGATACACCAACACCGCCATTCGTTACGGCCCTCCTGGGCGGCTCGCAGGCGCCGCCTACAGGTCACCACGTCAAGCCGTTCATCCGCCGGATCACCACCGCTTCCACGCAGCAGGGGGCTCTCCCGGACCGGGCGACGCCTAAGGCTGGTCTGACCTTCAGCTCGGAGGACCACCCCTCCAACTCGGCCTGCTCGGGTGCGCTCCCCATGCTGTGCACCCCCACCATCTGCCAGGTGGCCGTCACCAGAACTCTCATCGATGGGGGCGCGGGCCTCAGCGTGCTCTCGGTTGAGGCCTTCAGCCTCCTCTGCATACCCCTGGAACGACTGCAACCCAGCCGGCCCTTCTCAGGTGTTGGGGGTGGGTCATCCAGCTCCTTGGGACAGATCCATCTCCAGGTAACCTTCGGCACCTACGACAACTTCCGCACGGAGCTGATCGACTTCGACAACGCCCCCATCGGCCTCCCCTACAATGCCATCCTCGGCTATCCAGCGCTGGCCCAGTTCATGGCCGCGACGCACCCGGCGTAAAACCTCATGAAGATGCCCGGGAGCAGCGGTGTCCTCACCATGCATGGGGACGTCGGAGACGCACTGCGAGTGCTCAAGCTCGCCTACAAGACAGCGGCAGCGGCATAGCCCGCCGACTCGGAGACCCCCGAGCCCAAGGGGGCTGCACCCGCCAAGAAGAAACAGTTGTTCACCCAAGACAAGGCAGAAACCAAGCAAATACCCGTCGATGAGGACGGTTCCACCAAGCCACTTTCACCATAGGCGCCAACCTCGAGCCCGAGCAAGAGGAGACCCTGGTCAAGTTCCTGCGCGCGAACAAGAAGGTATTCGCTTGGGAGCCTGACCAGTTGGTGGGGATCCCTAGGAGCATAATCGAGCATCACCTCAATGTGTGCCCCAACGTGCGCCCTATGAAGTAGAAGGCAAGGCGGCAGTCCACAGAAAAGCAGGCCTTCATCACCCGAGAGACCCGCAAACTAGAAGCCGCTGGGGTCATTTGCGAGGTACGATACCCAGATTGGTTGGCCAACCCTATCGTTGTGCCAAAGAAGGGAGGGAAGGAGCGCATGTGTGTCGACTTCACCAACCTCAACAAGGCATGCCCGCAAGATGCGTTCCCGCTCCCCCGCATCGACCAGGTCGTCGATTCCACCACAGAATGCGACCTGCTATGCTTCCTGGATGCCTTCTCTGGGTATCACCAGATCAAGATGGCGATAGAAGACGTCGAAAAGATAGCCTTCCTAACCCCGTGTGGGGTGTACTACTACACATGCATGCCATTTGGGCTGGGTAACGCCGGGGCGACCTTTCAGCGGCTGATGCAGATCACCTTGGGCCCGCAGCTCGGGAAGAATGTTGAGGCTTACGTCGATGACATTGTGGTGAAGTCTCGGGAGGCCAGGACCCTGATACAAGACCTGGAGGAAACCTTTGCGAGCCTCAACGCAGTGAACCTGCAGCTCAACCCAGAGAAGTGTGTGTTCGGAGTCCCCTCAGGCAAGCTCTTGGGTTTCCTCATGTCCCACCGAGGCATCGAGGCTAACCCGGAAAAGGTCAAGGCGGTCGAGGACATGAGCCCGCCAAAGACCGTTAGAGAAATGCAGAAGCTCACTGGGCGCGTGACCGTGCTAGGGCGATTCATCTCCAAGTTGGGGGAGCGAGCGCTGCCCTTCTTCCAGCTAATGAAGAAAAAGGGGCCCTTTGAATGGACCGAAGAGGCCGACAAGGCTTTCCAAGATCTCAAGAGATACCTGACCAGCCCTCCGGTCATGGTGGCTCCGCGCCCTCAAGAGCCCTTGGTGCTTTACCTCGCTGCCACTCCCTACTCCGCCAGCGCAGCCCTGGTGGCGGTTAGGGAGGAGCGTCAAATCAAAACCACAGCAGCAGCCCGGGACAAGGCAAAACAGGGACAAGGAAGGCCCACAGAAACCGCCACCGCGGCTGAGGAGGATCAGCCGCCGCAGAGGAGTGCACCGGAGGTGAAAGAGGCCCCTCTCCCAGATAACCATCCTCCGGAAGCCTCATCCCCTCAGGAGGCGCCATGGTCTCTGGAGGGCGCCACTAGCACTGACGCACCCAACCTCGCTGAGCACCCAGTGTACTTCGTCAGCACGGTGTTGCGGGACGCGAGGGCATGGTACCCCATGCCTCAGAAGCTCCTCCACGCGCTACTGGTGGCCTCGCGCAAGCTGCGGCACTATTTTCAGGGTCACCCCATCAAGGTCGTCTCGTCATACACCTTGGAGAGAGTGCTCAGGAGCCCTAACTCAGCCGGAAGGGTCGCTGAGTGGAACATAGAACTGCAAGCGTTTCAGCTGGAATTCAGCACGACTAGAGTCATCAAGGGAGCAGCATTAGCGGATTTTGTGGCAGAATGGACGGAGGCACCAGGCCTCAAGGCCGACGAGGATCAGTCCCTCTCCCCGGGAAGCGAGGCGCCAGAAGGCTGGGTCATGTACTTCGATGGGGTGTTCTCGAGGCATGGCGCTGGAGCTGGGGCGGTGCTTATATCGCCCACTCAGGACAAGCTCTACTATGTTGTACAACTCTATTTCCAGCAAGGTGAAAAGGTCTCCAACAACATAGCGGAGTATGAAGGTCTAATAGTGGGCTTGAAGGCCGCAGCTTCCCTGGGGGTGAAACACCTCACCATCAAGGGCGATTCGCAGCTCCTTGTCAATTTCTCCGACAAGGTGTACGAGCCGAAAGATGAGCACATGGAAGCCTACCTTGCGGAGGTCCGCAGGATGGAGAAGCAGTTCTAGGGGTTGGAGTTGCAGCATGTGCCCCGTGGCACCAATCAGGAGGCCGACGACATCACCAAACGAGCGTCCAGGCGGTTACCTCAGGAGCCTGGCGTCTTGGAGGAGCGGATCTTCAAGCCCTCGGCCCTGCCGTCATTGTCAAACACGGCTCAGGCTCGGGAGGAGCTCCCCCAGCCACCTACCTCAGGATCCCCGGTCTGTGGCCCGGCCTCAGGAGCACGCCTGCTCCAGACGATGGAGCCTCGAGAGGGGGACTGGATCACGGAACCCCGGAGTTACTTAACACAAGGGACCCTGCCGGAGGAGGCGGAGGCGGAGCATGTGGCATGGCTGGCCACGGCATATTGCATCAAGGATGGAGAGCTCTACCAGAAGCGACCAAATGATGTATCCCTGCGCTGCATCTCCAGGGAGCAAGGAAAGGAGCTGCTGGAAGACATATACGGCGGAGACTGTGGACATGATTCATCATCACGGACCCTGGTCGGCAAGGCGTTCCGTAGTGGGTTTTATTGGCCCACCGCACTCAATGACGACGTTGAACTGGTGAAGGCTTGTGAGGCCTGCCAGTTCCACGCCAAGCAGATCCATCAGCCGGCAGGAGGCCTGCAGACTATACCCCTTTCGTGGCCGTTCGCAGTCTGGGGGCTGGACATCCTGGGCCCGTTTCCTCGGGCGCCAGGGGGCTACCCCTACCTCTACGTCGCCGTGGACAAGTTCACCAAGTGGGCTGAAGTAGAAGCCGTCCGCACCATCCCCGCGGGTTCCGCGGTCAAGTTCATCAGGGGCATCGTGAGCCGGTTCGGGGTGCCTAACCGCATCATCATAGACAACGGTTCACAATTCACCAGTAACCTCTTCAAAACATACTATGCTAAGCTTGGAACGCAGATATGCTACGCTTCGGTGGCGCACCCCCGAAGCAACGGCCAGGCCGAGCGAGCCAACGCAGAGGCCCTGAGTGGCCTTAAGACCAGGACGTTCAATAAGAAGCTGGAGGCCTGCGGCAGAGGTTGGTACGATGAGCTTCAGTCCGTGATGTGGTCCATCCGCACAACCGCGACCAAGCCGACTAGAGAGACCACGTTCTTCCTGGTCTATGGAGCCGAAGCGGTCCTCCTTCACGAGGTCAGACGTTGCTCCGCACGGGTCCTGGCATTCGACGAGGCGCGGCAGGACGCCATGCGGGGGATGGACCTCGTGCTGGGGGAGGAACGTCGCCGAGAAGCCGCGCTGCAAGCGGCGAGGTACCAGCAAGCACTGAGATGATACCACTGCCGCAACATCCGCCCCAGAACTCTCGAGGTAGGAGACCTCGTGCTCAGGCGGGTTCTCTCCAGGGAGGGACTACACAACCTCTCTCCCATGTGGGAGGGGCCGTTCAAGGTTGTTCATGTTTCCAGGCCTGGCTCCGCGCGCTTGGAGACTCAGGATGGGGTGCCGGTCCAGAATGCATGGAACATCCAGCACCTCCGGAGGTTCTACCCTTAAAAAGGCCCAGAGCCTGTGAAGAAGGCGAATGCCTGTGAAGGTGTTGCGTTTTGGAAAAGGCCTAGAGCCTGTGAAGAAGGCGAATGCCTGTAAAGCTGTCGCGTTTTGCAAAAGGCCTAGTGGTAAAGCACTAGGGGCTCGAGAGGTCGCGGCGCCACCATCACTGGGGGCTGGTCAGGTATCTCTTGAGGTCTTGAAATGCTCGGTCGGCCTCTGAGCTCCATTCAAATGGGCCCTTCTTCTTCATCAGCTTGAAGAAGGGTAGGGCACGCTCTCCCAGCTTGGAAATAAAGCGTCCCAACGCAGTCACCCGTCCAACAAGCTTCTGCATTTCCTTGAGGGTTTGCGGTGGACTGATGTCTTCAATGGCCTTGACCTTCTTTGGGTTGACCTCGATCCCACTGTGGGACACAAGGAAGCCCAGCAGCTTGCCGGAAGGGACGCCAAGCACGCACTTCTCCGGGTTGAGCCGCAAGTCCGCCTGGCAGAGGCTTTCAAAAGTTTCCTCTTGGTCTTGGATCAAGGTCCTCCCTTCTCGAGACTTTACCACGATGTCGTCGATGTAAGCTTCAGCGTTCCTCCCGAGCTGCCGACCCAAGGCGATGTGCATGAGCCGCTAGAAGGTTGCGCCTGCGTTGCGCAGTCCGAAAGGCATGCAATTGTAGCAGTACACCCCACACTGGGCCAGGAAGGTTTTCTTCTCGACATATTCTATCGCCATCTTGATCTGGTGATATCCTGAGAACGCGTCTAGGAAGCACATCAAGTGGCATTCTGAAGTGGAGTCGACGATCTGGTCGATACGTGGAAGGGGGAACAGATCTTGGGGGCAGGCCTTGTTGAGGTTGGTGAAGTCGACGCACATCCGCTCTATCCGGCCTTTCTTGGGAACGACAACGGGGTTTGCCAGCCACTCGGGGTACTGAACCTCGCGAATGGCACCCGCAGCCTCCAACTTGCGTGTCTCTTGGACGATGAAAGCTTGCTTCTCCTTGGACTGTCGCCTCGCCTTCTGCTTTATGGGGTGTACGTTGGGGCACACCTTCAGGTGGTGCTCTATCACCCCTTTCGGAACCCCTACCAGCGGATTGGGCTACCAAACGAACACTTCCTTGTTCGTGTGCAAGAACTTCACCAGTGCTTCCTCCTGACCAGGCTCGAGGTTGGCGCCTATGGTAAAGGTTGCCCCCGAGGACCCATCCTCCTCGACTGGCACTTGCTTGGTTTCTCCCTTCTCCTGAGTGAAAAGTTGCTTCTTCTTGGTTGGTGCGTCTCCCTTGGCCCTTGAGGGCGAGCTTGAGCGTCATCGAGGCTTCCTTGGTGTCCCCAACTAATGTGAGGACACACTTGCTCCCGGGCATCTTCTTGAGGTTGTAGGCCGGATGGGTCACCCCCATGAACTGAGCCAGGGCCGGGTACCAGAGGATCGCGTTGTACGGGAGGCTGATATGGGCGATGTCGAAGTCGATGAGCTCGGTGCGGTAGTTTTTGGGCGTGCCATGACCTTGTCATCGCCCCCGTCCATAAGGACGGCCTCCTCATACGCCAGTAGGAAAGCCGGCGAATCCACCGTGCCGTCGTAGCGCGGCGGCATATCCGACTTGAACTTAGGTGGCCACTGCACCTGCCGCAAGGCGGGAGCAAGGGCTCGGAGCCCCCGTGCGTCACTATGGGCACCCAAAGATCCAGCGAAAAGGGCGGCGCTAGCCATGGAGAATGGTCGTAAAGATGGTGGAGCGCGAATTGACGGAAGAAAACCTCTAGCGCACCCCTACCTGGTGCACCAAATGTCCGATTTTGGGTTCCGAAAAACCCTTAAGGTTCGAACACTAGGGTGCGCGCGAAGATCTCTCCCTCACCAATCATGCCCTCAAGCACTTCGCGATCTCAAAGGCTAGCTTGACAAACTCGCAACACAAGAGACACAAGATTTACACTGGTTCGGGCCACCATTGCGGTGTAATACCCTACTCTAGTGTGGTGTGGTGGATTGCCTCTTGGGCTGATGATGAACAGTACAAAGGGAAGAACAGCCTCCTAAGGTGAGGTGTTCTTGTGCTTGGTTTGTGTGTGGATGTAGGTCTCTATCAGCAGCCTCCCTATGGTGGTGGCTAATCCTATTTATAGAGGCCCTGGTCCTCTCCCTAAATATTGAGCAGGAAGGGAGCCAACAATGACCAATTTGAAAGGGGATAGCTAGTACACGTTATCTTGACAAAAGGAGTCTTCACCTGCCAAAGGCTCTGGTGGTGACGCCGTCTTGGGCTCCATGGTGACCTCCGTCCTGCCGTCCTGTAGGTCTTGGTCTTTGTCGGTGTTCTGGGAACGGGGCTCCCCAGACTTGCATGCCTGCGGTGTGGCCCAAAGGGGGGCCCAGCACGGCCCATCTTCACCAACACAAACTCAAGACCCTCGCGAGGGGCCAAGCCTCACGGGGCGGACGACACAGAGCTTCCTTAGGCACGGCCTCGTCAGGCTGGCTCACGAGGAGGCGGAGAGATCAAGGCGGGGTACCTCGCGAGGTGCCCGTGACGCAAGCCATGATGACTCAGGGCGCCAGGCGGGTGCCAGCCCGCGCAGCGTCCTCCTTTCCTCTTTGGTGCAAAGGGGGCAAGCGCAGCCGCGAAGTACCGAGACGTCAGACGAAGGTTGCCATTTCAGTGCAACGAGACCAAGACCAGGAGGACTATGAGACGGAGGTCACCATGGAGCCCAAGACGGCGTCATCACCAGAGCTTTGCACAGGCGAAGACTACTTTTGTCAGGATAGTTGATACTTGCTGTCCCCCTTCAAATTAGCCCGCCATTGTTGGCTCCCTTCCCGCTCAATATTTGGGGAGAGGACCAGGGCCACTATAAATAGGACCGGCCACTCACGTAGCAAAGGGTTCGGCTCAGTCCCCTCCAAGGGCTCGACAAGTAGAGGGGTGGTAAGCAGAGAGAGAGAGAGTGAGATAGAGAAAGGTGGCTGAACTCCTCCGAGCAATTCATCGCCCCAGCCAAGAATAGACCCTCGCGAGGCTGTTCTTCCTTGTACTGTTCATCATCATCAGCCCAAGAGGCAATCCACCACACCAGGCACTGGAGTAGGGTATTACACCACAACGGTGGCCCGAACCAGTATAAACCCTGTGTCCCTTGTGTTGTTCTTTTCATAGCTTTGATCCTAGCGCGGCGGAGGGGTGCAGGAAGGTAGGAGGCAAAATCTCTGCGTGCACCCCAGTGTTCGAACCTCAAGGGTCTGCCGGAACCCAAAATCCGACATTTGGCGCGCCAGGTAGGGGTGCGCCGGAATTCATCTTCCACTGCTCCGTGCCCCGTCGCGTCATCATCACCATGCCCGGCGACCAGGAGGGCAACCCAGACCCATGGGCTGCATGGCCCGCCCGTGCAGAACCGCTCGCCTTGGGCGACCCCGTGCCCCAGGCAGATCGCGGTCCGCAAGGCACTGCGGGCCGCGGGCGACGCAGACAGGCTTTGACAACTCTTACACCGCGGCAGGCGCGGTCGGCAGCAAGGGCCTCCAATCACGCCGCGACCACGACACCGTACACCCGCCGGGAGCAGGCGAACTCGAGAGCCGCACTCACGGTGGCCCGAGAGCTGCTGCAGTGCAGACTGCTGAAGGGCGGCCACGACGTGCTGCTGGAGCGAGTGGCAGAGCTCCTGGGCTTCGCCGCCTCGGGGGCTCACCCCTTCTCCACCCAGCTCCCATCTCAAGCCCAGGGCGATCCACGCGGGGGCCCTGCGCGCGCCTGCAGGCTCCAAGGCTACCCCGACGCCAGCGAAGCTGTCAACGCCGGACCGGCGGCGGCGCTGCCCCCGCCTCCGGTCCGCGAAGAAGAAGGACTCAACGTGACCCGTGGCCCCAGTGGGCGGCCGTGCTGCCACCCCACGATGGGCGCGTCAGGCAGGACCATGTGGCATGCGGGGCATTACGGCGTGGCATTCGGGATGACGGCACCGGAGGAATACGTGCCCCTCATGATGGACCAAGGACACCCTCACGAGAACGGACAAGGCTCGCTCCTCAGCCCAAGCTGGGGGACAAGGCACTAGGAGCTGAGCCTTTCCAGGAGCCCCAGGATGGTCCCACTGGCCACGCTGGAGGCAATGATTATCGGGTACCGCTAATTCTTCAGGAGCAAGTATACGCTAACCATGGATCGCAGGAGGTGAAGGTCGCTGCAGCGAGCAGCTGCCCCGCTCCCACAGTCTCCTACCCCTCGGGAGGAGGGCGCAGGGGGCTGCAGGAGAGAGGCAGGGATCCGACATCACCACCGCGGTGTTCGGAGCAAGGCGTTCTCAGGAGGTAGGCCCTCCGCTGGGGACGTGTCCCAGGGCCTGCCCCCGGCGGAGGACCCGTGGTCGTCGGGGGAATCGCTAGCGACCGCTCTACCCCATCGGGCGACGTCCTGGTTTCCGATCGTTGCTGATGGCACTAGAGTGTGGCGCAAGGCAGGGCCCTCATCTGGCGATATGAAGCAAGGCCAGTACCTGTGAAGAAGGCCTAGTGCCTGTGAAGCTCGCCGCCCCGTGACACTCTCATGTAATAATGAGTGGGGCTGTACACGCCCCGGAGTCTCAGGGGTGCCAGCCTCAGGCCCTGGGGCTCCCTCCCACGCCCAGTGGCAGCACTTAGCTCCGCGCTGGTGAGAAGACGTCCAAGACTAGACTAGGTGCCGGACACGGCCTTTTGTTTGCTTTTGTTGCTCTTCCCTTTGGTTGCCGCTTTCCCCCGCTGGATTCAAGTTGGATTCGAATTTGAGATTTGCGTATGTTCGGGGAAGGGGTGCTTAGTCTCGTTCGAGCAATTTCTCGCGTTTCGGTTACCGCTTCGCCTCAGCTGCCTCCCCTCGTGAGCCCCTTGCGAGCCGGGTCAGGCCTAGCTTGCGCGCAGCCCAGAATGCCGCCGCCGCGTCCTCTCAGGAGGGCGTCTTACTGCAGGTCCAACGGATTCAATCAGGAAACACTCCGGGCTCCACAGCCTCCTGCGGGTTGCCCAGGGCCAGCATGGGACAAATGTAAATTAGCCGACCAATGCGTCGCTTAAGCCAACCACTTGGCACGGGCGCATGGGCAATGTAGCTCCTACTGATACGATAAACACAAGTTTTACATGAGGGGCTCCCCCTCCAAAATGCTCTCACAGCTATCAGGCCAAAACATGAGTTCTATTCATACAGGGTAAGCAGGAACGATGCACAATCAGTCGGATGAATCTCCCAATGCGTCCTCAGGAGCGCCATCGGGGCCGTCGCTGGCGTCACTGAACTCGCCACCGCTGCCCGCGTTGCCACGGGCGGCGTTAGGGCCACCCGTCACGCCGCCCTCGTCGGCCGCCACGATTGCGTCGTCATTGTCCGAGGCGAAGGCCCTGATTAGAGCCTCCACATGGTCTTCCACCCAGTGCGCCAGCTCACCTCGGACGGCCTGGGGGACTGGGGCGATGGCGGCGTCGAAATCAAAGTGGGGATCCATGCTCCGGAGATGGCTGAAGACACGAGAAAAGGCGCGCCTGAGCAGGGCGCGGCTCCTCTCCTCCACCAACCTATCAGCCCTGATCGACCGCGCCTCCAGCTACGTCACCACGTCAGTAAAGAATTGAAGATTGCCCGCGTAGTTAACCGCGTGCGGCTCACCGACGGTCTCCTCGCAGATGTTGCCCAAGGCCGCGTTGGCCCTCTCCCGGAGCGTGGTCAGCATGGGGCCGTGCTCATGCTCTAGGAGCCGCCGCTGACGTATCTCGTCCGCGTTCTCGCGCGCGACGGCCTAGGCCTCCTTCACTCGCTGGCGAAGGAGGAGCACCTCAGCCTGGGAGGTGGTTAGCCCACCTTGCGCCACCTCAAGGATGGCCCGGGAAGCATCGGCCCGCCACGTCACCTCCTCCAGCTTGGCCCTCAGGGCAGCAGTCCTGCCTTCGGCTTCAGCCCGGATCAACCCCAACTTCTCCTCGAACTCGTGCTCGAGGTTCAAATGCGCCATCGCCACCCGACATCCAACCTCCTCCAGGACACGGGCTTCTTGTGCAGAGACATCGTCCTCCGCCTGCGCCACCAAGCGCTCCCTCGTCTCCAGACGCTCGTACTCGCGGGTACGTTCGGCGGCTTCCAGTGTCAGCGCCTCCTCACGCTTCTGGAGCTCCGCCGAGTAGCCGGAGGCCACCCTCATCGACGCGAGGGCTGCCTCGCGCAGCTCCACCTGCTCCTCCAGCGAGTGGCACCCGGCCAGGAGCTCCCAAGCCCGCTCCTCTGCAGCTGTTCGCCGCCGGTCAGCCTCCCGAGCTTCCTCAGCAGCCCGAGACCGGGCCTCCCGAGAGGCCACCAACGACGCCTTGGCCTCCGCTTCATCAAGGTCGTGTTGACGGCACACAAGGGTGATGGCGCCCTCCAGCTCGCGCCTCTCTGCAGACAGGCGCAGGCCCTCGGCCTCAAGGCGCCCGTCTTCATCAGGAAGCTCCTCGCCAAGCAGGTTCACTACGTCAGTCGCCCTTCGAAGGAATCCTTGGCGGAGAGCGCGACGCTACCGAGCGTGCTCAAGCACGTCTTCCACACCATCATCTGCCCCAAGCAAGCGCCAGGGGCTGCAGGTCAGCGCTCCCCCCCTGGGCTGGGGGCTGGGGGCTGGCACCCTCGTGACGGCCGGGCACGCCGCGTCAGAAGCCCGGCCTGGGACCAGCCCGACCTTAGGAGAAGAGCGCAGGAAGTGCCTCAGCCAATCGCAGTCCACGACCAGGCGAGAAGCCCATGGCAGGTTGGCTATGCCACGAGAAGGCTCGCGAAGGAGGATCACGAGGTGCGCGGGGCTACGATACGCCTCGGGATGGTTCGCCTCTTCGATCGCCCTCGCCACAAGGGCTCCGCTGCTTGGGGCGCTCGAGGACGGTGGAGGGGGCAAAGCCAAAGGGGACGGCTCCTCGGCCATCTCAGCAAGCTTGGCTGGAAGGGTCCTGCGGAGCAAGGGTCAGTAAGAGCAACGGAAGGATCAGGAGCAGGGAAAGGAGAAGGCTTACTCATCAGTGGCGAAGTACTTTCTGCGCTTCAGCAGGCGACAAGGGTAACCGTCGCCCAGGGCCTCCCTTCTCTTCTGGAGAGCCCCAAAGTCCACGCGGAAGCGGCCTAAGAGTCGGGTGCAGGTATCGACCTGTGACGAAGATGGAGCGTCAAGACGATCAGCGTCAGGGGCGCCTGCCTGATGCGCGCCGCCAATCGCCTCCCCAAGAGAAGCAGCTGGAGCCTCAGGGGCCCCAGTCGCAGGCGCAGGGGGCAGCTATTTGTCACCCTCAGCCTCAGCGGTACGGGCCCCGATAACTGCTTCCTCATGAGCCTCACCCGGTGCCGTCATCACGCCGGGAGCCCCCTCGGCCTCTGGCGCCTCGTACCTCCCTGCTCCGCCACTCGAGGACGAGTCGCCTTGGCCGACTGGAAGGGCAGTCACCACCACCAGATTCTCGCGAGACCCCTGAAGGCCGGCGGAGCGCAGCCCCCACTCATCAAAGGCAGGCATCTGCTTCACAAAGTTGACCCTGCTCTAGCATAGGTACAGCAAGGCCCCTCCCTGCTGGACGCTGCCAGGGTTGGGGTCCCCAGCCAGGGTCAAAAGCGTCGTCTTCAGCACCTCAGGAGCCAGGTCCTCTTCCTGGAGCCTCATACTATCCTCGCGCCCACGGAAGGCCCACATCTGGCGAGAGTGGCGTTGAAGAGGAGCAACGCGGCATAGCAGGAACTCCTTCACCACCTTGGGCGCTGTCATGCCAAACGACCTTAAGAGTGCGAAGCGGCGCCAGACGAAGACGAGCCGGGGGCTCTCAAGCGCCACCTGGCCCCAACCCGAATTGGGGACAGCAGGCGAGGTCGGCTCCGTTAGCAGGGGGCTGGGCACCCCTGCGTCCACATACAGCTACCGCTCGCGGAACCCAACTGCGGGCAGGGGGAGCTTGAAGTCAATCCCAGAGGCGGCAGTCTCTGGCGCGGCAACGAAGCTTACGCATGCCCAGCATTGGGTAGGGTCGACAAGATGCACCGAGAACAAGTGGCGCAGCAAGGCAACCGAAGGAGGGATGCCCACCATGGCTTTGCAGACGAAGGCGAAGACCGAAAGGAGGGTGATGGATTCAGGACTCAGATGCAGCATGTGGATCTGATAGTGGGAGAACACGGCATTGAAGAAATCAGAAAAGGGGGGAACCAAACCTGCCCATAGGGCGTCGGTGAAATATGGGACCTCTTTAACTATCCTGCCAATGGAGAAGTGGGATGCGGGCCAGGTCATCGTTATCCCGCATTCATTGAAGATGGTGGCCAGAGCCAAGCTGACCTTACCCAAACCCTTGGCGGGGTCCGCCAACGGCAGCGGGCGAGGCGGAGACATTGGATTCTTCCCTCTTCCCTTCTTTGCCGGGGACATGGCGATAGGAAGGGGGGGAGGATTCGAGATTGAATTTAAAACAAAAACCAGGGTTCGAGCGGAGGAAGGACAGGAATCGCTCGAGCGATAAAGGGGAATGGCTGTGTACGACTACGGGTCCGCCTAGCAAGGCGCAAGATAAGGAGGGCGTGGGGGAACAGTGCTGCCCACGTCCAATCAACCGCCATGCGGTGCCCAAGGCCGCAGGCTGTTAGGGCCCGTGGCGCTTCGCTCTTGCCCTACCGCCTCCTTGCACGGCCAAGTTCAGGCGCGCCTTGGGCCCGGGGGCTACTGTCGGCGTTCTGGGAACGGGGGTCCCCAGACTTGCCTGCCTGCGGCCTACGGCGTGGCTCAAACGGGGGCCCAGCACGGCCCATCTTCACCAACACAAACTCAAGACCCTCGCGAGGGGCCATGCCTCGCGGGGTGGACGACACGGAGCTTCGTCAGGCATGGCCTCGTCAGGCTGGCTCACGAGGAGGCGGAGAGATCAAGGCGGGGTACCTCGCGAGGTGCCTGTGACGCAAGCCATGACGATTCAGGGCGCCAGGCGGGTGCCAGCCCGCGCAATGTCCTCCTTTCCTCTTTGGTGCAAAGGGGGCAAGCGCAGCCGCGGAGTACCGAGGCGTCAGGCAAAGGTTGCCATTTCGGTGCAACGAGACCAAGACCAGGAGGACTACGAGACGGAGGTCACTGTGGAGCCCAAGACGGCGTCATCACCAGAGCTTTGCACAGGCGAAGACTACTTTTGTCAGGATAGTTGATACTTGCTATCCCCCTTCAAATTAGCCCGCCATTGTTGGCTCCCTTCCCGCTCAATATTTGGGGAGAGGACCAGGGCCACTATAAATAGGACCGGCCACTCACGTAGCAAAGGGTCCGGCTCAGTCTCCTCCAAGGGCTCGACAAGTAGAGGGGTGGTAAGCAGAGAGAGAGAGTGAGATAGAGAAAGCTGGCTGAACTCCTCCCAGCAGTTCATCGCCCCAGCCAAGAACAGACCCTCGCGAGGCTGTTCTTCCTTGTACTGTTCAGCATCATCAGCCAAAGAGGCAATCCACCACACCACGCACTGGAGTAGGGTATTACACCACAACGGTGGCCCGAACCAGTATAAACCCTGTGTCCCTTGTGTTGTTATTTTTCATAGCTTTGATCCTAGCGCGGCGGAGGGGTGTAGGAAGGTAGGAGGCGAAATCTCCATGCGCACCCCAGTGTTCGAACCTCAAGGGTCTGCCGGAACCCGAAATCCGACAGTCTCGTTGCACCAATACGGAAACCTTTGCTTGATACCTCGGTACTCTTCGTCTGCGCATGCCTCCTTAGCACCAAAGAGGAAACAAGGACACTGTGAGCGATGGCGCCCGCCTGGCACCTGCCTAGTCTCGGTCGCCATGGCTCGCGTCATTGGAACCTCGCGAGGTTTGCCTGGCCTTGATCTCTCCGCCCCTCGCGAGCCGACCTGGTAAGGCCGCTCCTGAGGAGGTCTTGTGTCGTCCGCCTCGCGATGCTTGGCCCCTCGCGAGGGTCTTGAATGCTTCTTGGTGAAGATGGGCCATACGGTCCTGCTCGCAGTGCCACACCGTGGGCTGTAGGCAGGCAAGTCTGGGGACCCCCGTTCCCAGAACACCGACATCTGCCTTACTACTAGTGTTGAAAGTAACTACTCTAACCTTGCCACTCTTGTTGCTAACACCAATGGTCCGGACCTCACCAAACTGCATGATTGATTTAACATGACAATAATCCCTTGCAGCCACCACTTGGCATTGAAATTTAGCAAAAACCTCATGAGTATACACATCTCTACCATGACTCTCGATACTCCAACAAGTCTCAATAACAGGAAGTGTATGAAGGCTGGCATTGTCTTTTTGCAATTCTTTTTGTTGTTGTTCCTCTAAAGCTGTTTCAAACTTAACCCAAAACTCAATCAATGCAAGATTTCGGTTGGCAAAGTGTCTGAAGAATGTATTCTCACTCTTAGATCATACGCAAGATTCCACCAAGCGCAATTTCCGTAAAATATGATGGAATCCATGACTTGCGCAATTCATACTTCTACTACAACTATATATTATCTGGTAGCCCAAAGTCAGAGATTATTGAACACCATTGTGACTCAAACTCACTTGGTGTCTCTGATCCCCAAACACATGACATAAACCGTTCATGAAAATCTGGATTATTTTTCATGGTGCACCAACTTTTTCAGTAAGCTTCATGAGGATGTGCCACATACAAAGCCTATCTATAGTTTTTGGAAAAACTTGTTCTATCCCTATTCTCATGTTTTGGTCTTCATCGGTCATGATGAGCTTAGGTGCAATCCCAAACGTTGCTTTCGAGAAAGTCTTAAACAACCATATGTAAGATTCTTTCTTCTCATTCCATAAAAAAGCAACACCAAACGTGACACAAGATCTGTGGTTGTTTACTGCTGCGAAAGGGGCAAATACCAAGTTATACCTATTAAAACGATATCTTGATTCAAAAGACACAGCTTGAGTAATTCTTTTTGCATATGCTATTCGCCCAGAAAATATTTATAAGTTTGTCATTCTCATCGACTTGGTAATCAAAGTAGAACGTTGTATTGGCAGCTTGCTTACTTTTCAATATATGTACTATGATCTATCCATCTGCTCCCTTAATTGCTCTTTTAAAATCACGATGAGGGTTTTGGAAGTCACGCTTTGTGCATCCCACATTTTTTGGACCCCCTTCTCTTCAGTAAGCAAGCGATAGGCTGCAGATGTGCCAACCATTGCCATATGACATGTAAGTAGTTTGCTCCTTAACTCACTACTTCTCTATTTGACTTGATGAGATGTCTCTTACTAGGCAAAATAAGTTGGTCGGTGTGTGATTGAACAAACCGGGCGACCTTATATTTGCCATCATCCTGCCTCTTCAATCCAATCATAGCCTCACGACCACACCTGGTTAACTTGAATTTTCATTTAGGCTTTATCCTTTCCACTTCCCGGGTCACCTTCCTCCAACCGTCCCTAGCACAAACACCTCTTCCACACTATGCCATGTTCATCTTTGTGTGTTGTCCATGTGTGAACCGATAACCCGACTTCATGAGCATATATTTTGTAGAATGCCATACCTTCTTCCCAGGTATCAAATTGCATACCAATCACGGGTTCTAAGTTAGGATCATACTCGGGATCATACCTTGACCCCTGGATATGCAAAATAAAAAGATGTTGAGTTCATAAAATACAACTCATGCATTGGATGTGAGAAAAAGGAAACTACTTACACAAAACGGAAGACGGCTAGTTCGTGTTGGCATGTGGTAGCTATTTCCATCGTTTTCGACCTGATGGGTCATGCCCTAGAAATTCAAAAAAAATTATCAGGTGACAAAAACCGTGTGATGTACATCGATGACCAATACAACAAATAAATTACCAGGGCAAAACTGTTGGCATCATCTTCAACTCCCATTGCCATAGTTGACCCAATGCTTAGAGCGGCACTTCCCATGGACAAAATGGTTGCTTATTTTTGTGAAATATAACCACAAAACATCAAGATTTTTACATAGCATATGGACAATGTGGATTGCGGTGGTAGCAAGACAAAATGAGTAACATCAAGAACTAGTAATTAACTAGAAAGTTCAACTGAACATGACCAAGGGTTCTACAAAAATGAGGAACCTGAAGAACTAGAATTACCATAGAAAGTTTGATTCAACATTGCAAATGTCGTTTCCATTTCATATCAGCAATGTGGAAGAAGTTCATATATAAGAACCCCACATGAACAACTAGTAACTAACCCACTCTTGCCATGTAGTTGGATCCTAGTAAATAATTTTTTCACATACATGCTGGGTCGTTCATGTACAAACCTTACTATTAAGTTAGAAAAGGTATATGAAAATTGCATACCAAGGAACATAACAGACAATGCACATCCCCTCGACAGTTTGCACATTTTGTTATGATTACTGCTACAATTTCACCATTATATCTACATCTAATGCATGAATTTCGTGCCCATACTATTGATATTATCAAATGGCACTAGCCTTCCTTCAAACACGTAGGAAACTAATGGATTGGAAGAACCAAATATGACTATACATGGATAACGGAACAACCAATTCGGTGCTTATACCTCAGATCCTGAGCTGTAAAGGACAATGGCCAGGTCCTATTCAACTGCACAGCTGCACAAATCTTCCTTTAGATTTTGCATAAATATGGTTTTTCTATACTACAAAATACAATACATATTAAGGTTCAGAACACTGCTTATTCATGTTTGTAAGGGCTATTTTGCACTACAATATTTGCAGCCGTGTATCTCATACGTAAATCCGGTGCTCATACTACATAATCAAGTTCGCAATGACACTAGTTTGGAATCAATTAGGGAAAAATCACAAAGCGGAAGAACCCAATATGACCATGATAAATGGATAATGGGATAAGAGAACATACCCTAAGATCCTCAAGGCATAGAAGATAGCCGGCTCCTTTGGGCAGTAGTTTCTTGTCGTCCCCTGGAGCGATAGCACAATGGCGCTATATTTACACGCTCGACGGCGGCAATGGCGTCTTTGTTGGGCGCAACCCAGAGAAGAGGAGGGGCGCTCGTGCTTCAATGGGGCCGAAACTAGGTACAAGACAGAAGGGGAGTTGGTCCACGAGAGGGGGAGAGGCGACAGAGAAGACTTCTCGAACCCTGGCGCGCCGCTGGATGGCCTCGTACAGAATAAGGCGAGGGGAGGAAGACGATGTGTGTATAGAGAGGTCTGATCGCTGGATTTAGGTGTACTTCAAGGACTGTTTTGCAAATGTAGTGCCACGCCCATCACCGTACCGAATCATGTCACTCTTTTTCGAGTCCAATGGCCTATACTGTGCTGGTGCATTTGGTGCATCAGTTCTCTCGTTTCCCCAGATACGTTTACCTTGGAAGAGTACTTGGCATACTTGAAGTCATCTTGCACTTGTCGCTCCGCTTTAGTAGCTTGATGCACTAGCTCGATGAGGTTTGAGTATGGTTGAAAGTCAGCGATTTTCTTGATAGGGTGATTGAGTTCATTCAAGAAATGTGCCATAGTTTGCTCATCATCTTCCATGACATTAGCTCGTATAATGGAAATCTCCATTTCCTTGTAGTACTCTACAATGGTCTTTGTTCCTTGCTTGAGGAGTTGTAGTCGCTTGAAGAGGTCGTGGTTATAGTATGTTGGCACAAATCGCGCTCTCATGACAACCTTCATTTGGTC
Source organism: Triticum aestivum (assembly GCF_018294505.1). Classification (NCBI taxonomy): domain Eukaryota; kingdom Viridiplantae; phylum Streptophyta; class Magnoliopsida; order Poales; family Poaceae; genus Triticum; species Triticum aestivum. The sequence continues at coordinate 302,991,558 of NC_057797.1, forward strand.
CCAAGTTGTTATTGGTGGTTCACCTCTTGCTTCTCGACGCTCAATGACTAGCTCCACCAAATGAGGACATAGTATTGGAACTTGAGAGATGCCATGGCGAACTTATTCTCTTCCTCATAGTTGTCCAAACGAAAGATCTTGTCAATCTTCAATGCCCATGTGGGACTGCTTCCAGAAAACATGGGCATGGTGAACTTGAGCATGCCGTAGTGTTGCTCTTCATTGTGTTGGGGTCGAGGGTGGTGACATCCTTGACGTGGAGGATTGTCGCCCTCAACTTGCTCTTGGTGTGGGGGATTCCCATTGTCATGTTGCTCTTGGCGAACGTGTGGTTCTTGTCTAGCTTGCAGAGGAGCTTGTGGAACTTGTCAGTGCAATCGTGCTTGATAATTCCTCTCTTGAACTTCATCACGAAGTGCTTCTTCTTGCTCACGAGTATGTCGGTTCCGTGCGTCGACGGCACGACTTGTGTCTCGGAGGGCACGTTGCGCCTCAAGTGCTTCAGTATCACGTCGCTGTTGTTGTTGACGGAGAGCATCAGTGTCTTGCCCGTCTTGGTGTTGGCATGCTCGCTCTTCCTCTTATTGGCATAGGCATTTCCGTTCTTGTGCTTGCCAAAGGTAGCTTGATTTTGGCGATGTCGATGTTCTTTCTCTTCAAGTTGCTCTTGTGTACCATTGCCATGTAGAGAATTGCAGTTTGGTTGATGGTCTTGGCGTGCGGCTCGACGTAGATGTTGGTGTGCTTGATCCAGAGATGGTGTTATCGGAATGTTGACTCAAGGGGCTCCGTCTTGAATATGACAAAGTGGTAGAAGAGCGGTTGAGCAACAAGGCATGAATCTAGTCCATTCTTGCATCATTCTCTTGCTTTTGTTCGTCGAGCTTATTGTCGAAGTAGTCTCTTGTACATTTCTCGGAATGTCGCAAGTCAGTGGCGAGATTGTCGTTGCGGTCGCTCAATGCTTGTTCTTCTTGATGTAATGCTCTTAGTGCTCCGAAGTGGTGGTTCTTGGTGACATAGGTGTTCGGGTCCTCGTCTTGCTTGACGAAGAGTGGGTTGGTAGAAGTAGTTGGGCTATCGATCATTTCAAGTAAGTGTGTGAGTGGAAGAAATGACAAACAATACAAAATGTACCTTGACCGATGTTGAGAATGGATCAAAGATCACTCAATGATTTACCAAGGGAATTGCAGAATTGGTGCCGTATCTCATCAATCTCTCACACCTACACAAATAAATCCTTTGGTGTAGCTTGGTTGGGATGGTGGCATAAAATTTGCTGCGAATGTTATCAAGACTTAATAATGTCAGAAAGGATTAACAAATTTGCAAATGCAACAAATAGACCAATAGCAAGATATGGCACACGGAAACACACACACAGATAGATAGATGGGGTCATGCAACCAAGGAATGAGCTAAAATGTGGAATCCATGAAAATGCTCTTGTTGCACAACTCTAGAGAGACACTAGCTCGATTGCACAATAGGCGGATACGAGTCTTGTGCACAACCTACTAAGCAAAATGCAACGACTTCTATCCTAAGTATGCTATACATATGGTGTTCCGGTCATATGATCCAAGATGATCGTGTATTACAATCATAATGTAGTATGATGCTATGTTTCATGCTTAAAATCTCTTGGCTTATATTTTCCTTTTGCTTAAAAGCTTTTCTGGCTCTTTCTCTTTTGATCTCTTTCTTTGGCCTATTATGCAAAACTTCATGAACAAAGATAGCAATTGTGTATATGCTATGACAACCTTGTGACACAAAAGATGATACTAAGATATTTACCAAGATGACATGGTATGTATGCAATGGGAACTATGATCACTAATGTGCACAAGTAACATTGCCGACAATACTCAATGACTAGTATCGATAGGAAAGATACGCAAAAATGGGTTATGGGGTTATCAATGCAATGGTAAGGGAGTACACACATGTGTTGTCGAAGTTACGGTCCTTGCGTCGATTGAAGGTGTCAAAATGGTGGAGTGGTCGTTCTTGATGACGAGTCTGTGGTGAAGATGAGTGGTGGTCATGTTGATGTTGCACCATCCATAAATTACGAAAATGTGTTAGGAAATGGAAAACGCAACTCAAATTCTCAAAGAATGAAATGTGTTAAAATTTTCGGAGTTGGTAGCGGGTAAGCTATGGTGGTGGCAGAAAGCGGAGCTGGTATGTGGAAGTTTAAGTGGGAACATGGGCAAAATTTGGCAAAACTTAGGAAGGAGTGAAATGGTGGAGGAAGTGGTGCTGCAGGAGGCCGGATGTCCGGTCACAAGGGCCGGATGTCCAAGCCTCCAAATCCGAGATGAACTCGATGAACTCATGGGGAAAAGGGGGGATTGCGGAGCAAAATTTGCGAGATTTCATGGATGGAAATTGTGGAAAAGATGGGGGAAAGCTAGATCTATCTGCTACACAAGAAATCCACGGATCAAATCCAACAAACTTCATCACACCAACTAATCACAAAAAAATGGGGCAATTTTTGGTGGGGGATTTTCAAAATTGGGACAAAATCAACAAAACAAGGCTAGAAAACAAGGGTAGGGGCTCCAAATTCATGATCAACCAAGGCTCATGATACCAAGATGATGTAGGGTGGAAACCCTTGAGCTGATCTTTCACGAAATGGAGAGGATCCTATGAAGAACTTGAAGAACATGAGGGAGAAACGAGAGAGAAATACACTCAAATCAACGAGACCGAGGATGATACAAGAGGAGGTAGTTCTTCTCCGTGAGGAGGTCTTGAGTGGTCTTCTCGTGAGGGGTCCTGAATCCACTTGGGGGATCTTTTCCATGGATGTTGTGAACTCCGATGGAGAAGGTATCAAGTGGATGAGCAAAGCTATATCTCTCAAATGAGCTAATCCTTTGCTAACCAAACAAAGAGGGAGGAGAAGGGGTATATATAGTCAAAGATGTTGAAGGCATACATGGGCCTCGGCCCTTTCCTATGTGCAGACAGGGGGGACGGATGACCGGGCCTTCGAGGGGGTGCCGGATGTCCGGGCTAAGGGGGTTGGATGTCCGGGTCCTGGGATGCGGGCTTCACTGAAGTTCTGTGATGGCGTGCCGGATTTCTGGGACTGGGGTGGATTTCTGGCAGCACATGAAGGGCTAGATGTCCGGGTAGACTTGGTCGATTCTGGTTACTCTCTGGATAGGAGGAGCCGGATTTCAAGGCGTTGGGCTGGATGTCCGGGCTGGGCCGGATGTCCGGGCTGTGTAGCCTTGGTTGGATGGCGGTGGCTATGGTTGATGCTCCAGGGGCCACATGTCCGAGGCTTGGGGACTTCTCCGCTTCCTTTCGTCGTTCCTCTTCATTCGTGAACTTGGGGACTTGTCCGTCTTCACATGCATCTTTGAGAGGGCCTTCTTGGTACCTGATCATGCTCAACATTCCGGACTTAGGGAGTAACCATGTCTCGAGTGTATCATATGTAATATCACTATGGAAAGATGTCACATCGGTCTCGAGGGCTCAAGCTCATGCTTGTGTCATTGGTCCTTTTGGCACTTGATGAGACGATGGTAGCTCCATGCGGATGACCATAGGATGCTCCACATAACCAACACACCACAATGACTCTTAGTGTACTCAGAACTTGATGCCTAACCGTCTGGAAGAATGACAGTCTTTGAAGGTAATAGGAGTCGAATCACACAAATCAATCTCTTTAATAATGCTCAATCACTTTGGCTCTGGGTTTTTCCTCACTTAGGATTCTCTCAAAGTCATCGAAGGATGGGTTGCTCTCTTATGACAAGTGTCAAGTTCTCTCGGAGAAGCCAACCAATTAGTTGTTGTGGGGGCGGCTATTATAGCCAGGGGCAACCTGAGATGAATTGTCATAAATGCCATTCTTTGATTCGACCATTTTCAGGATAAGGATCCACTCGACAGCTGACATGCGGCACAGCAGTGGGTGAAATTTTAATTCTCAAATTTCTCAGGGCACTCAATTTCCTCACTTTTAGGCATATCGCACTGGTAAACTCCCAACTCCTCAGCCTGACCAAATTCGTCAGCGACCAGATGAACTTTGTCACTCTCGCTCGCAAATGCCTCAGCTGAACTAGAGATTTCCAAAGGCTTCACTCAAAGCGACTTGTGTGTGTAGGTTGAGTAAGTTTGAGCAATACTTTGGAAATGTGAAATATGTTTCACCTAGACCCCTTTAACAGTACGGTTTTTCCTATGACTCAAATTAAAATAAAAGAACCTACGAATACAAAAGTCATCAAGCTTCAATGTCTTTACATCAATTTCTTCAAAGGTCGTGCCAATTTCATCATCAAATTCTTCACATGAAGAAATCCATTTTTACGGGTTGTCTTCCATGTGTTAAACTAAATCTTCAGGGACTATATAACATGTGTACACTCACAAACACATTACTTGCTCAACCTATTTGTCTTCTGTCGGAATCGGGTCGTCATGGACCCAACAAAGGTTCGAACTCTGGGTGTGCATGAAGAACTTCACTAAGCTACTGCTTGCCGCTCACTATCTCACGGGGATGCTCCGTCATGCTCGTGCAAGAAGGGAGAGGAATCGGACACAGTGGTTTACCCAGGTTTGCGCCACCTCGCGGTGTAAAACCCTACTCCTACTTTGTGTTGGATTGCCTTGCGAGGAGGATGAAGATGAACTAGTACAAGGGTGAGCTTCCTCTGAAAGGCTCAAGCGATGGCAGTTGGGATCGTAACTGATCTCCTTCTCTATGGGGGAGACTAGCCTATATTTATACTGGCCCCGGTCCTCTTCCCTCATGGATTAGACAGGAAGGGATATCACACTGGCCAAATTTAAAAGGGGACAGGAGTACACCCCATCCTTACTAAAGGTGACTTAGAGCATCCATAGTGTGTTGATTTTCTGCCTCTCAGTCCTTAGAGGTTGCCGCTATACACGGCATGTATAAGCCTCTAAGAAAAAGAATGCTAGCATCGACGTGGCATGATTATGAAGCCGGTAGCAGGTTCTTCTATTAACCATGCTCTAAGGAAGCCATCGTGTCCCGCTGCACTAAACTCATCGCCGCCCACGGCTGCACACCCACGTGAGTGGACCGAGAAGCATCACATGTATTGGTGAGTTTTATCTTATTCTTGCAAGCAGAGATTTAATGCACCTAGAAATCTGAACATGTGATGGGAATTAATAAAAATGTGACGTATAAAATGGAAAATCTGAAATTTTGGTACTAGTACAATAATTATAGTCTTACAGCCTGCCTACATCACTCCTATAGTACTTGCTCTAAACGCTCACCATCTAGTAATTCATTGGTTCGTTTCAATTTTTGAATTGAGCCCGGTAAACCCATACACTTGATGTTGTGCGGCTACTATCCAATATTTCCGTGTACTTATGGTCGCATCGTCCGAGCAACATTACTCTTGGAATATTGGAGTACGAGGGCATTCAACGAAGAGTGAAATGATGGTTTGCTTCGCCAGAGCAACTTTTACTAGTAGTATGGGAAAGGTGGGGCTCTATGATTTGACTGCTCGTTAGTCATTATTACTGCGGCACAACGAGCTGGCTGCACCAATGGTACACGGCATGTGGGCCAGGATTATGGATTTCGCACATGTGGGCGAAAGGAAGGTTGACTGATTTGTGGCATTGCTATCAAGCTTCCGGGATATGTTTATATGCACATACAATTTTCCAACATAAAGAAATTGTGTTGTAATGCTATGAAGCATTCAACTCTGGTTTCATGTGTCCTCTTGCCTCCAAAGTTGTATCGTTACAACATTCCATCAAATACAAAGGAAATTAACATGTGTAGAGACCTCAAACGGTCAAGACTCTGTGTATCTGTGCCATCCCTGGATCAGTATGCTGGCACACACAGTACATCAATGTATATATCAAAGTGCGATCAAATGAATAAGCAACATAAAACTGATATATACCTCATATGTCTCAGCAGAAACATACAATTGGGTGTGGAGTCCCATCACAGATATTGGCAGATGAAAATAACCCTATCTCTATATGCAATATGGTTGTGGAGGCTCTAAGGTTAACTTTCCTACTGCTACAAAAATTGCGTAAGATTGAGATGGCAACCCCAAATTAGTCCATTCCCAAAGTTTGTTTAAACCCACTGATTAAATTAAGGGTGATGATATCTCCCGGTATTTCAACTACTAGATGCTCAAGATGTATGTAATCAGGGAAACGGCTAATCAGTTAGGTTGACAGTTTGTAGAGGTTTGCACACTTTTCCCCACAAGACTCGATCGCCTCCCTTGATGTTCTTGCACTGCCTGGTGTTTGAGAACAGGATGACTGAGACATAGTCTTTCAAAAGTATTTCCCCTTAACCCACGACATGGATAGGCCAGTACACCTACTCATTGTACATTTGCTGGCCCATCCTAGAATAGGTCACACTATCTCAACTAAGACAGAGCTCATATTGGCTTGGGGTTGCACACGTAAGCTTCAGACATGAAAACACGTTTGATCGCCTTGAGCCTGGGCGGACGGACCACTAGTGGTGCACCACCATGGATTTCCCATGCATGCTCCCACTATACTTCGCCACCATTCAAACCAATTTCCGCCCAGGTAGTTCATTTAAAAGTCTTGGTCCTGATTACTACTTTGTCACTCATGTCTCACCATTAACACTTCCAATCCACGTCTACATTAGCAAGGCAAAAATAAACTTACACGATGGTGACAAAGAGTGTATAGTTCAAACCTACCTCAAATCAACTACTAGGTAAAAGCATATCCATCCGACAAAAGTTCCTATCATGCAATCCTACCGCAAAGGACTAAGTGCATATAAAAAACTTAGGTAATTGAAAGAATGGTTAAATGTGAACTTGTGTGGTAATAGTTGCTGAAGATTATATCTCTCTTATAAATTTACTTAATAGAACTATTCATCACTCTTTGATGAAAATCTATGAAGTCAAACATTGCATTGACATAAGAAGTCATTGCAGAGAACCAAATAACATGTACAACAACAAAAAGACTCAGAAAACCAAATGAAAATCCAGCACACTCAACCATCACAAAAATTTCTTAGTGCAAAACAACATGTGACATAGGGTTCACAAATGTGATGTGAACTAAAGTGCATACGAGGCATAAAAGTAAAACTATCATGGACAGATCCTAATTGTGTGAAAATATTGTGAGATCTGTCCAAGTCATAGTGTTTGGCTACGGTGAAAAGTGCAAAAAGAAACAACTTAATCAGAGCTATGGTTTAAAAGTTATGACCGAATGGAGATTGAATTCAAATTTGAACATAGCAACAATTTATAAACACAGGTTCTCTGGATAAAGCTATTCGATATGAACATTTTGGCATTGGTTTCATTGAATTTGGAGTTATGGTTAAAAGGTTGTGGCTAATCTAAGTTCAGGGACTAATCTAAAATAAAAACTACAAATTTACCACGAACAGACCCTTGGCCATGTGGCGGGCTATGGCTGGCCGATCAGCGTTCGCTGCGGTGGCTACGCGGTGGACGTCCGCTAAATAAAAAAACAGTTACCATGTCTAATAAAATAACCAAGATCGGTTTAACTAAACCGATCGGTTGAACTAAAACTACGATTAACCACGTTGTAGGTTTTTTTAACGAACGAAGGGCGGGGCGGGCGGCTTATAGCGAGGGGGTTGGTGGTCAGCGACGAGCGATGATGAGGTGGACAGGGCGACGACTCTGGCGCTCCTCAATGATGGGGAAGGAGGCGGCGGGGTTCGGCGCGGCGTGGGTGATCCGGTGGTGGGGTCGGCGATGGTCGGGGTGGTCGGAACGGGCGAGGCAAAGTTGGCGGCCCCGAGCTCAGGCGAGAGAGCGACGCGTCGGGGCGGCTCGGTGATCCTAGGGTGAAACAACAATGCCAGAGAGATGCGCCTCATCTCTGGATCAAAATGACGTATATGGTGGCAGTCAGGGTGGCTCACGGGCGACGAACTCCTTCGACAAAAAAGCGTAGCTCCGGCGACATCCAAGTGGCTATGGTGAGCGATGCGAGGGGCGTGGGGACGAAAGGATTGGCAGAAAAGAGAGAGGAAGTCGAGGGCTTCTTATAGGCGCGAAGAGAGGGCTTGGGGGCGAGGGATAAGCTCTATCCCTAGAGCTTCGGCTGGCAGGTTTAGGTGTGTGCGTGCTCATCCAGCGGGGTCTGCCGGAGGTTGGGACGATAGGGCTACGGGCCCCGTCTGTTAGTGGTAGGGGAAAGAGTGAGCGAGAGAGCGATGGGCACGGGCATGTGAGGCGAAGCACTCAGGCGGCCTGGGCCGGTCGGCCAGAGGCGTAGCTTGGGTCAGTCGTTCCTAGGCCGGTGCGAGTTTTTTAAACAGAAAGAAAACTGCACAAAGAGTCATAAAATAAGTAGTAACAGAAATATACATAGGCACAATATATACCAAAATACTCAGAAAAATACTAAGAATAAGATGAACTATTTTTCAAGTTCAAATAAATTCTATAAAAATTCATAAAACTCAAATAAAGCTAGTTTTGCATTTAAAATCAATACAAATCATTTCTAAAATACCAAAATCATTTAAAATTTATTTTCTCCTAATTCTCCATTAAAGGGAATCATTTTACCCTTATTTACATTTATTTATTTTTAGGAGAAAATTATTTGAAATAAAAACCAAATAACTCCCAAGAGGATTCGAGATTTGGAAATTCAAATAACTTCAAAGTGATTTTCAAGTTATTTCTTTAAACTTCCAACTCTCTTTATTCAAATTTGAAGAAGTCATTTTATCTTCTCTCATGAACTCATTGAGTTGCTTAAAGTTTATCAATTTGAAATATTTCAAATGGAATTCAAATCATTTTTCAAATCCCTTTTCTTTTCCTTAAATGGAAGAAGTCATATTATCTTCACTCTAGGGTTTTGGTGATGAAATGGATTTGAATTCATCGAGATCAAATGCGAAGGTGAAAGTTTGGGAAAGTCCTTTTATTCCTCTCATGGAACTTCAAAAATAAATTTCAATTCCACTCAATTTCACACAATCAATCACACAACAATCAAACAAACACTCATAAAATATTTATTTAATATAACATTCCAAAATTTAGAATTTTGGGATGTTACAAACTACCACCCTTAAAATGAATCTTGTCCTCAAATTCGGAGATGCTAGAAAGAAGGTTAGGTTTGGAGGGTCTTCATGAAAATCCATTGAGCATCACAAATGATGTAGGGTAGAACCCTAGATGCCCGATATTTCACGAAAGGAGCGGATCCCGCGAAGAACATGAAGAACACGAGGGGAAAACAAGGGGAAACATGAGGGGAAACATGAGAGGAAATCAGTCAAACCAACAAGATTCGGTTACACATGTGCTAGATCCTCGAAACATAACGAGATACAAGATCCACAAACAACAAGGGAAGATACAACTAGCACGTTCTTCTTGATGAGGAGGTATCGAGGGGGTCTTCCCATGAGAGGTCTTGAATCCACTTGGGGGATATTCTCTGTAGAGGTCGTGAACTCCTAAGGAGAAGGGGATCAAGTGGAGAGCAAAGCTTCTCAATGAGCTACTACTTTTCTCACCTTGAAAACGTAAGTAGGAGAAGAGTATATATATTATTGGAAGCAAAAGGGTACGCGGGCCTCGACCCAAGTCATTGTGTGCAGGCAGGGCCGGAAGTTCCCGGTGAGGCCAGAAGTTCCGGGCGCTGGAGGTTCCGGGGAAGGTCCGGCCTGACCAGAGAGTTGGCACGGTGGAACCTTGCCTGGTGTCCGGGGGCCGGAGGTTCCGGACTAACTAGATAGTTGGCACGTCCGGGCTGGTCTGGGTCATCGGAGGTCGGAAGCTCCGGGTCGGTCGGAGGTTCCGGGGGCCGGAAGTTTTAGGCTCTAGCCGGAAGCTCTGGGTTGTACAGAGAGTTGATGCATGTTCCTTCTTCTTCAGCTCTCGGCTCCGTGGCTTGTGCGTTATACCTGATCACACATAGCGCTTCGGACATAGGCAATAGCCATGTCTCATTCGAAGGAGAGGGAAACTCAAGTAGGCGTGATGTCACCTCGGATTGAATAGCAAGATCTCTTGCTCTTGTCATGGGTCCACTTGTAGCTTAAATAGTTGAGGCTGTGTCCATGGGGATGACCATGGGATGCTCCACATCATCTCCCCCACCGCTTGGGAAAGATCCGACCTCGGATTGAAATCCTCATCACCGTGGTACAGGGAGAGATTGTTGACATTGAAGATGTCTCTCACAAAGTACTTGTCGCATGGGATTTCGATCTTGTAGGCGTTGTTGTTGTAGAGTTCAAGCACCTTGGAGGGTCCATTGGCTCATGGTAGTAGTTTGGACTTGCGTTCGTTGGGGAAGCGCTCCTTGCGAAGGCGTAGCCACACAAGATCTCCAATGTTGAATATTATGGGTTGCTTGTTGACGTTGATCTTGGTCACGAGTCCTTGTACTTGGCTCTCGACGGTGTGCCTTGTATCTTAATGCATCATCTTGAGGTAGCTTACTCGGGCACTCACATCCATGTTGACGCGCTCTTGTAGTGGTAGAGGAAGAATGTCCAATGGGGACAGTTGGTTGAAACCATAGACGACATCGAAGGGGGACTTGCCGGTAGTCAAATGTCTTGCACGGTTATAGGTGTACTCAGCAATGGGTAGACACTCCTCGCACTCCTTGATGTTCTTCTTGATCAACACGCAAAGTAGAGTGGAGAGTGATCGGTTCGTCACCTCCGTTTGGCCATCGGTTTGAGGGTGGTATGCCGAGGAGAACAAAAGCTTGATGCTGAGCTTGGCACATAGTGTCTTCCAAAAGTAGCTCAAGAACTTGACGTCACGGTCAGAGACAATAGTCTTTGGAACTCCATGGAGACGCAATATTTCTCTACAAAAAAGATTGGCAACATGTGAAGCAACATTTATCTTCTTGCAAGTAATGAAATGAGCCATTTTAGAGAATCGGTCCACAACAACAACCACGAAATCTTTGACGTTTCTAGTTCTAGGCAAACCAAGCACAAAATCCATGCTAATATCTTCCCATTGGTGATAGGAATTGGAAGAGGCATATATAGACCACGGGATTGAGCTTTAGACTTAGCTTTGTGGCAAGTAGAGCATCGGTTGGTGAAGCGTGAGACGTCACGAAACATCTTGGGCCAAAAATAGTTCTTGGAGTGCGTAGCGAATGTCTTATAGCGTCCAAAGTGTCCCATTAGTCCTCCATGAGATTCTTGCAAAAGTAACAAACAAAGAGAAGACTCGGGGATACATAGTTTGTTATCCCTCATAAGATAATCATCTTTGATGTAATATCATTCCCAAGATGTATGCGTCAAACATTTGGCATATGGAATAGCAAAAGTAGGATCATGCGCATACAAGTCTCTTATGTGCTCAAAGCCAATGACATTCAATTCAAGTTGGGTAACAAGCATGCAAATGTGGGAAAGAGCATCTGCCACAACATTTTCCTTACCTTTGATATACTTGATGACATAAGTAAATCACTTAATGAATTCACTCCACTTAGCCCGACGTTTGTTCAACTTAGTTTGACCCTTAAGGTACTTAAGTGTTTCATGATCGGTGTGAAGAATGAACTCGTGAGGACGGAGATGATGCAAGACTCTCAGTAAAGCCTATAGCTCTTTGTCATAGATGGGATAATTGAGTTGTGCTCTAGAATTTTTTTCACTAAAGTAAGCTATGGGGCGCCTCTCTTGCATTAACACACCTCCTATGCCATAATCGCTAGCATCACAATGGATCTCAAAAGGTTTATCAAAGTTGGGCAAAGCAAGCAAAGGAGCATGTGTAAGAAAATTCTTAAGCTCATTGAATACGGTATCTTGAGATGGTCCCCAAACTAAGGGTGCATTCTTGTTACTCAAAGCATGTAAAGGTAAAGCAAAGGTGCTAAAATCCTTCACAAATCTATGATAGAAACCGGCTAAACCAAGGAAACTTTGCACTTGTTGCAAATTTGTTGGTTGGGGCCAAGTTTTAGTAGCATTGATATTAGATTCATCTACATGAACACCCTTAGAACACACAACGAAACCTAAGAAAACAAGCTTATCAACACCAAAAAGGCATTTGTCCATATTAGTATAAAGACGCTCTTTCGTAAGGGTTTGCAACACGGTTCTAAGATGGGTGACATGATCTTTAAAACATTTGCTAAAAACAAGAATATTGTCAAAATAGACCACAACTAATACGCCAATATATGGTCAAAGAACAAAAAAGCATGAGTCGCATGAAAAGTACCGGGTGCTTCGGAAAAACCCATAGGCATAACAAGCCATTCATATAAGCCAAATTTGGTATTAAATGCGGTTTTCCATTCATCACCTTCTTGGATGCGTATTTGATAGTAGCCACCTTTAAGATCAATCTTAGAGAAAATTGCGGCTCTAGTAAGCTCATCGAGCATATCATCTAGGCGTGGAATGGGGTAACGATAATGCATAGTAATAGCATTGATAGGACGACAATCGGGACACATGCGGTATGCGCCATCTTTCTTGGGAACAAGGATTACCGGGACGGCACAAGGGATCAAGCTTTCACGTACATGTCTATTGTCGATGAGTTGTTGTACATGCCATTGGATCTCCTTGATTTCCTCGGGATTGACGTGGTAGGGAGCCTTGTAGGAAGGGCTGCTCCGGGGATGAGGTCGATGCGGTGTTCAATGCCTTGTAGTGGAGGTAGACCCAGAGGTAGCTCGTCAGGGAATACATCTTGGAATTCCTACAATAGAGAGGATAACACTAAAGGTAGATTGTGAGACTTGTTAGATGTGGGTGCTTCGTCCTTGCACAAAAGGACATAGTGCATGAGACTTGATGGGTTCTCACACACTTCTCTCATCTCACTTTTGGTGGAAAATAGGAGTAAGTTCTTCTTGTCGCTCATCGTGGAGGCACTCAATTTGGGCTTGTGGCGCTCACTCTCTTTTGGGTGGTATGCTCTCTCACTATTCTCTCCAGGATGGGTGGCTTTATTGTCGGTGATCACTTGGCTAGGAGACATAGGTCGTAGAACATACTCCTTTCCCTTCATCTTGAAGATATAGTGATTCGTCCTCCCATTGTGGATGACACCTCGGTCAAATTACCATTGTCTACCTAGAAGGAGGTGGCAAACCGACATTGGAATGACATCACACTCCAAAGTGTCTTCGTATGCTCTGATCTTGAAGGAAACTTGCGCCATATGCTCAACTTAGATAGTGCCAGAGTCACTTAGCCATTGAACCCTGCAGGGATGCAGGTGCTTCATATTGACTAATTGGAGCTTGGAGCATAGTTCTTCACTCGCCAAGTTATGGAAGCTCCCTCCATCGAAGATGACCTGCACGGACATTCCACTGATGTCGGCTTTGCTGTGGAAGATATGGCATCTTTGGTCTTTGTCTTGTTGATGTCAAAGTGTCTAGACCTTGGAGACAAGAAGAGCGGGGCTCAAATCTTTTTCACAAAAGAATTGAGAATCTTCATCTTCCTTCACGCGTCGGTGCATGGCCACTTGCTCAAGGGCTTCCATCTCCTCTTCCCTCATGGAGTCATATGTTCCGTCGTCATTGAGGATCATTGCGCACATGTTGGTACACTCAAAGGACTTGTGGCCTTGGCCGCCGCATGTGAAGAAATTGATTGAACTTGTCTTGACGGTCTCATCGGTTGGAGTAGATGATGATGAAGCTCTCTGCTTGAAGGTGCCTGTAGTATGAGGATGACTTGAAGTTGTCGAAGTTTTCCTGTAACTTGACTTGTCGCCGTTTCTTGTAGAGGGTGTTGGAGTCGTTGAAGCTGTGTTGTTGGAGAAGCCATAGGACTTGGAAGAGAACTTGGCATACTTAAAGTCATCTTGCACTTGCCGCTCCGCCTTGGTGGCTTGGTGCACTAGCTCGATGAGGTTGGAGTAAGGTTGGAAGTCGGCAATCTTCTTGATAGGATGATTGAGTCAATTCAAGAAACGTGCCATAGTTTGCTCATCATCTTTTGTGACATTAGCTTGTATCATGGCAATCTCCATTTCCTTGTAGTACTCTTCAACACTCTTTTTTCCTTGCTTGAGGAGTTGGAGTTTCTTGAATAGGTCACAGTTGTTGTAGGTTGGCACAAAACGTGGTCTCATGTCATCCTTCATTTGTACCCAATTAGTGATGGGTGGTTCACCTCTTGCCTCATGGTGTTCGATGACTTGTACCCACCATATGAGGACGTAGTCTTGGAACTCATGGGATGCCATAGAGCTCTTATTCTCTTCCTCATAGTAGTGCAAAAGGAAGATTTTGTCAACCTTCAATGCCTGTTGGGGATATAACTATTGGATATGACCCACCCAAGAGGGGCCGTGTCATACCGCTGGCAGTTCATAAAAAGCAAGGCCCATGAAGATGCTGAAGATGGCGGTTCATGAAGCAGGCTTACTGAAGGCCCGAAACCTGAAGGCAATTTAAAGCCCACATGTGTAAACTGCCATATATGTATGACTTGTGTTGTAAGGCATACGTAGTTAGTCACCGGGCCGGACACGTTGTGTATGAGCCGGCTGGGACACCGTGAGCCACTGAGCATCAACCTCTGTATATAAAGGGATGACTCGACGACGTCTTAGGGTAAGAAACAAGAGATCAAGAACTAGATCAAGCGTATTCGCTCCCTGGTAATCGAAACCCAAGCAATACTACCTCAAACTAGAGTAGGCTTTTACCTTCATCGCAAGGGGCCGAACCAGTATAAACTCCCTGTGTCCTTTGTCCCGTTTAACCCCTTTAAGCTAACCTAGTCGCGATGGCTCCATGACTAAGTCCTTCTGCTAGGGCATCTGTCATGAAAAATCCACGACAGTTGGCGCCCACCGTGGGGCCTACGCATGGTGGTTTCGAGTTCTTACAGGGCAACTTTGAAGGGATCAAGGGATATGCTGTTGGCCGGATGACCAATAGTCGTCACAGCAAGTTGTACATCAATGATGCAAGATGGGGCCCCGAGGCCGGTTCATCGAGTGTGAGTACCGTGTCCCCTTTGGCGGAATCCACGTTTTCATCGGCAAGATCGGCGAACCGGGCCTTGAGCCGGACGTCTGCACCGACATTGTTGAGACGGCTTAGTGTGCACGGCCCGCCCGGGTTCAGCCCACAGTAAAACACGCCTTCGTTGGGTTCATCCATGGGGCCGTATTTGAGGATGCATCTGTGTCTAGCGGTGAGATGGCCATCTATTCTGATGGTGAGTCATCCACGGGCGAGACCAATTGATTGTAGCAACTACAAGACAGACGGCTTGGGGGCTATTCCGACGGTGACAGTGTTCCGGATCCCTACAAGCCGCCAAAAAGGGTTGCAATCTTCATGGCTGGTACACAACCAATGCTTGGTTCAACAACGGCCGCGGCTATGACCTCCAGTTCAATGGCGGCGGCGGTTGGTGCTAGCGGCTCTGCACGCCCGCCTACTCAACTTGTCACCGAATTGCTGGAGACTCTGGCGACTCTGATGGGGGAGGAGGTAACCCCAGACAATCAGGAATAGCACAAGGTGGATGTAGGTAAGCTGTCAGATGAGATAGCTCAAGCCAAGGAAGAGCTGGCAGCTGAGAACGCTAGGATGGCTACAACACGAGCTATTTTGGATGCTCAGGCAGAGCAGATCCAGGCGGATTACTGTCGGCTCACGTTGGATCAGAACGCTTCAAATGAGGTCATGAGGAGGACGCACCGGAGTCATCTACCCCTGGCTTACGAACCAAGGAACCTCTTCAACACGCCTGGAGCAGGAACCAGTGACCCGCCGGTAGTAAACCGGATGGTTGAAGCACCTGGGGCAAGAGCACCGATTCAGCTGCACATGATGGGCTCTCCACATGTGAATAATACCCCGCCTCATCATGTTTCAACGCCACTAGGACATTCCTCTAATCCTTTGGACAATATGATCGCTGCAGCATCGCGATTGGCGGCTCTACCAGTTGAAGGTGAGTCTCCAATAGTGATAGAGACATGATGTGCCAGGGAACTCTTTCAGACGGTTGTGGCTCAACAGGTGGCTTATTCCAATCACCGCGAACAGATTCACTCAACTCCTCGTCCAAGCTAGAGTTACAGCAGACACATTGAATCACCAGCGGTTTCAAGCAGTGAGCAGCGTCGTAACCAGCCTCGTGGGCATGATCCGGCGTGCAGTGGTGCCAATGCTCAAGCTCTGGTGGATCGGGGCATAACGTGTTGGGAGGCCGAGCTGGCGGCTCAGCAAATGGGTCATCAGTATTCTCCGGCTTATCCGACCGATTTGGTGGAGGCAGGTGTGACCTCTAGAACCTTGGGCGTGCCATGTTTCGTGCTGGCTCTGCGTAACGAGCGTCTACCAAAGGATTTCAAGGGTCCTCGTAAGGTGCCTAATTACAAGGCGGATCAACCCTCGGAAGCTTGGGTTGAAAGTTATGAGATGGCAATGCAGCTGTTGGATGTTGGAGATGCTACATGTGCTAAGTGGATGGGACGACCCATACTTGGTTGAAAGGGCTGCCTACCAACTACATTGGATCATGGGCCGAGTTAAAAGCTCGGTTTATCCATAATTTTAGAGACATGTGCAAGCAGCCTATGTTAATTGTGGAATTGGACTCTTGTGTCCAAGAAGAGGGCGAGTCAACTAGCCATTGGGTGCGCCGAGTCTTAGCCATCCTTCACTCATCGGATCGTATCAATGACGGCCCGTTCTAACGTTGCAGAAAAACTGTCGTTTTATGCCTCTTAAGTAGAAGCTGGGGTGGCTCAAATGCCACTGCAGTGACATGGGGGAACTAATGGCGGCTCTACTCAAGTATGCCGACTCTGATAGTACCAAGGACCCCGAGTCTGATGAGGAAAGGCTGGGTAAGGGAAAGAAGGGTAGCAACACCAAAGGGCAGCAACATAACCTGGCAAATCTGGGGGGCAATGGTAAGTGCAAAGCTGATAGTAGTGTGGATTTTGTGGCTAACACCAATACGCAGAATAATGGTCAGCATCGTAAGGGAAAACCAAACCCTCTGTTTGGAGGACAAAATTTCACTCTTGAAGAGATGATGAATCAGCCCTACCCGAAGCATGGTACATGGGAAAAAGCCGGCCGCTCACCTCTAGAAGGATTGCTTCATTATGAGAGAATACAGAAATTCAAGATTCCTTCAGAATAATCATGAGCCAGGCGGCGGCTCAGGACCCGGCTCTCAAGGCTCGGGTTACGGTGGTGGCGGTTCTAGTTCCGGTTTTCAGGGCCAAGGCAATCAGGGTGGTTTTAATCAACAGTCTGGTCAAGGGAATTAGGAACAGTCTACTTATCAGATTAATACGAAGCAGTTGAACAGTGGACAGTACCACGTTTCACCATGAGTCCGTGTAAGCGGAATCAAAACTCCATAAAATGGCAGTAAACACAGTTGAGTCGGCAATCCGCCGTTACTTGCGATGGTCTGAACACCCTATTCTTTGGAGCCGTCAAGATCACCCGCCTCGGGTTGGCAACCCGGGTCACTTGGATTTCGTGGTGGCGCCTCAGGTTGGAGGATACAAATTCACTAAGGTGCTCATGGATGGAGGAAGTAGAATCAATATTCTTTATTATGACACTTTTCGTCACATGGGATTAACTGATAAAAATCTTAATAAGCTGTCGAATACTGTATTTCACGGTGTGGTGCCTAGTAAGTCGGCATATCTAGTGGGCAAAATATCTTTGGAGGTTAACTTTGGAGATGAATATGATTCCAAATCAGGGACATTGACCTTCGAAGTGGTTAAAATCAAGAGCCCTTATCATGCTCTGTTTGGGCGGCTTACGCTAAATTCATGCCAAGGCCTTGTTATGTTTACTTATAGCTTAAGATGCCGAGTCACAAGGGCACCATCACAGTGCATGGATGTCACACCCTAGCTAGTCATGCATTAGAGTGTTGCATCATGTTTACTCATTCATCAGAAACTTCAAATGGGGATGACAGAACCCCCCAGTCCCCTCTGAAACCAACTAGGGTTTACTAAAATAATTTTCAATGAACCTGAAATGCCCTTCTAAAATGCCCATCATTTTTGTCTTGGTTCAGAACCTCTGCAAAAAGTGGTGCACATTTTCCTAGGCCATCCTAGGGTTCTTGAATTAAATCATAACTATTTGAATTTGGGCATTTAAAATTATATAAAATATTTAAATGCTCAAATATCTCCAAACTAAAATGTTTCATGTTGGAAATAATCCAACTATGGGCCAGAAATAGTTTGGTGATTTTTGAAGTGGCCTAGGTATTTTATTAAATTCAACAAAGTTGCAGATATATTAAATAAAAAACAGAAATAGAAAAAAAAGGGGAAGACTTACCTGTGCGGCCCAGCCAGCCGGCCGGCCCAGCCAGCAACCGACCCAGCCCAGCACTGTAGCTCCCCGTCGTCTTCCTCCCCACGCCCCGAAGCTGCTGCGTGCTCGCGCGCGCGCGGCCGCGCGGCCACCTCCTGCTTGCCGACGCCCTCCTGGCCGCGTGGACGACGCCCGCAGCCCGTCCCGATCCCCCCTACTCTCTCTCACTCTCCCTGGCTCTCTCCTTCCTCTCTCTCGCTCTCTCTCTCGCTCGGCCGAACACGACCGTCGCCGCCGTTCGCCATAGCCACCGCCTCCGACCACCCCTCGCTCCCCCGATTAGCTCAGAAGCTCCGCCACAACTCCCTCTTCCTCCCCACCGCTCCACGGGTCCCCGGAAGCCCTGCATCGCCGCCACGTCGCCGTTCCCCTCTTCGGACTCCGACCACCGTCGCCGTCAAATTCGTCGTCTCCGGCGCGTCCCCGAGCCCGCTTCGACGCCCACTGCAACCGCGGTGAGCCCCCGGAGCGTTTCCCCCTTCTTCCCTGGTCTCTCCCGACCTCTAGGCCCTAGCTCCACCTCGACCGAGAGCTCCACGCCGCCGGCGATGTCGCCGTCGTGGCCACGGTCGCCGTAGCGCCCAACCGAGCTCGCCATCGTGCTCCACGCATCACCAGGAGCACGTAAAACGCACCAACGCCTCCCCAAACCCCCTGCAACACTGATCCCGACCGCACCCGAACTCCGGCCACCGCAGCCGAGCTCGCCGCCGTCAACTCCGGCCACCCCGAGCCCAACCACCACCACCAATAGACGCGGCTCAGCCTCAGCAACACGTAGATGCCTTCCGCCGTCCATTTGGTCGCCGGAATGGCAAAAAGCACTCTCGCCGCCGTCTCGGATCTCGCCGGCGTCATGTCGCCGGTGGGGTTTGACTTGACCGACCTGGGGTTTGACCCCCCAGGGTCACTGACGCGTGGGCCCTGTCGGCCAGATGGTAAGGTTAGCGCTAACTACTGTTAGTCAACCCCCCTGACACTGACAGTGGGCCCCAGCGCCACTAATTAGTAATTAGGATTAATTTAAATCTGTTTAACCCCCCCTGTCACTGACGTGTGGCCCCCACACGTCAGGTTTGACTTCAACCAGCCACAGTTGACCAATGACGTCATGCTGACGTCATGCTGACGCAGTAATTATATTTCTGGATTTAAATTAAATCAGGAAATTCCAGAATATTATTTAAACTTCAAAAATTCATAACTTTTATTCTGTAACTCCAAATTGGACAAATTATATATGAAAAATGATCAGAAAAATCCAATCTATCCATCTGTACTATTTTCATGCATGATCAAACAAGTTAAATTGATGTTTTAATCAGAACAAGGAAAAGCACTTTAAAAGGCCATATTTGAATTTGGAATTTGAATCTTTGATTCAAATTTGATTCAAACCCATCTGGTTTTAGTTGCATTAGCCCAACACACTCATATTGCCATGTTCCATGCATGCATCATATTGTTGCATATTGTTGGTGATGTTTGTGTATCGGTGTCCTTTGCGACAGGATCTGTTCCCGAGGAGTACCGTGATTACCCTAACAAAGAACCGTATCCGTGCAACGAACCATCAGGCAAGCAACCAACCATTTGATCATATCGATACAATCCCATGTTCTCGCTCCTGCTCCCTTTTACTGCATTAAGACAACGCGATTCAAACTGCTGTGTGCTACGGTAGTTGAACCCATTTCCTCTGCATGACCTGTCATTGCCACAGTAACTAGATGAAACCCACTAGCATGTGTAGGAGTTGATTGAGCCATATGTATGTGTTGTTCCTACCTTGCTATGCCTGCTATGCTTAGAGTCGTGTCAGGTCTGGTTCATCTGGGTGATGGGCTAGAGTGAAATGATTATGTCGGTAATGAGAGTGGTGTGGTGAACACGATTTGGTAAAGGTATCGATGAGAGGCCATGTAGGAGTACATGGTGGGTTGTTTCATTGAAGCCGACCTTAAGCACTGAGATCTGTATGTGTGATTTAAGAATCAGCTACTACCATACATTGGGCCCTGAAATATGACCCCGCTCGACTTCTTATTCACCCTAGCACTCTGTCCAGGAGTTGCACGTAGTTTCTGGTGTTTGTAGCCTACTGGAGGCCGTGGACAGCGCTGACCGTAGGGGTGGGCTGTGATGCGGTAGGTACGTGGCCGGGTGTACCGAATACCCGTTAGGTATCTCGGGAACCCTGTTCACATCGTTCGGGGCCGTATGGGAAACCTCGGCCGGACTCCCTGCGGATGGAACCTGAATAGGCGATAAACCTGGACTAGAGGCTTAAGTGTTTAGGTAGGTCGTGGTCTACACCCACGTCGGCTTTCGCTTGAAGTCTGCCGAGCACATGTCGTGTGCAGACGCTAAGTGGTGGAAACATGTATGAAGAAGTACACCCCTGCAGGGTTAACATGATCTATTCGAATAGCCGCGTCCGCGGTAAAGGACTACTTGGTTGCCTATACAGTTCATAGACAAGTAAATGGAAACTATTAAAAGCCTCAAGATAAGTGTGAGTGCCGAGGATGGCTCTTCCGTAGGAAGACGGAGGTGGATCCTCGGTGGTGTATTGAAGTGGTGAGTAGTGGACTCGTGTGCGCAAAACTATTTCAAGTTGGAGTATCGTAGGATAGTCTAGCCAAGAGTCAAAGCTGGCTTGCTGCAATAACTCCACCGACCCTTCTTGATACTATGCATGTATGTAGGATCTGATGTAAGTCTTGCTGAGTACCTTTGTACTCATGTTGCTATAATCTACATTTTTACAGAAGACGCTGCAACCCCTTCTGATGGGTTCTATGTAGACGTTGACATCAACGAGTAGGCTAAAGACCCAGGTGGTGACCCTGAGCTTGTGATGGACCACATAGTATAGTTAGGCTTCCAAGCCTCTTTTATTTTACTAGTTGTCTGTACCCAGACAAAGTACTTCCGCTGTTGGCTTGTATGACTGTATGACTTGTATGTTGGGTCGTGAGACCCGTACCTGTGTGTATGATATGTATGGCTCCCTGAGCCCTAAATAAAGTACTTGTGTCATAGAGTCATGTTGTGATGCTTCGTTTTATTTGCACATATCGAGCATATTGTGTGTATGATTGAAATGCTTGGTATGTGTGGGATCTGACTATCTAGTTGTTTATCTTTAGTAGCCTCTCTTACCGGGAAATGTCTCCTAGTGTTACCGCTGAGCCATGGTAGCTTGCTACTGCTCTGGAACACTTAGGCTGGCCGGCATGTGTCCTTCTTCGTTCCTGTGTCTGTCCCTTCGGGGAAATGTCACGCTTTGAGTACCGGAGTCCTGTTAGCCCGCTACAGCCCGGTTTACCGGAGTCCTGCTAGCCCAGTGCTACAGCCCGGACCCACTTGCTGATGACCGACACGTTCGAAGCTGGGTCATGGATGCCTGTCCCTGTAAGTCTGTGCCACTTTGGGTTTACGACTAGTCATGTCAGCCCGGGCTCTTTATCATATGGATGCTAGCGACACTATCATATACGTGAGCCAAAAGGCGCAAACGGTCCTGGGCAAAGGTAAGGCGACACCCGTGGGAATACCGTGCGTGAGGCCGCAAAGTGATATGAAGTGTTACCGGCTAGATCGATGTGACATCGAGTCGGGGTCCTGACAGCGTTGGCATCAGAGCCGGACTGCCTGTAGGTTCTCCAAGCCAAACTGGTCGATGTTGAGTCTAGAAATTCTTTAGTTATATGTAGGGGAATTGTTTGTGGGATGGAACGTAAGGCTCTTTTTACTCCTTATACCTTATGACTTTCTGATCTGAGTCAGTCCATTCTTCCACCGGGGGTTAAGGAATTAGGATCTGCCCTCTCTATCAGGATCACGAGTTACTAATCAGTAGTACCTTATAAGTTTGATGGATACAAGCCTAGTTCAGTTCTACTACCACATTATGTTGCCAACATGGTTTCAGAACTTTGATATGATGATGTTGAGTGTGTACGAAATCCTTTGTCAAATGTCTCAATATCCTTTTTGAGCATTTACAGCTGTTATGCTGCCGAAATTTTGCTAGATATTCTAATGCCTTTGCATTATGATCATGCTTTCAGATGGCCACTCGCGACCTCAATCAAGTGGTTCGCCTGACT
Source organism: Triticum aestivum (assembly GCF_018294505.1). Lineage (NCBI taxonomy): Eukaryota > Viridiplantae > Streptophyta > Magnoliopsida > Poales > Poaceae > Triticum > Triticum aestivum. The sequence goes on from NC_057797.1 coordinate 303,014,102, forward strand.
CGATGCCTAGATGTACCCGGCCATACTGCTAAGTTGGTCAGGGTAATGACTGAGGCTGGATATCGCTGGTATCCTGAGTACACGGTCGAAGAGCAATTCCGGGACTTCAATCAAAGCCAGTATCTCTGCACTGTCAGGATATTTCCATCTTATCCTGGATCCACTGAGCCTCTTCACTGCTCCTATGGACTCGGGGTTACTATTGAGATGGCTGTGCAGGATGCCGCCTACTCCATGATGACCATTATGCGAGTCAGATCTGGTTGATTTCGGGACTCTGATTTCCGGTATATGCCAGGATCACTTCCGGGAGCACAAGGGTATCTCCAGGCTATCTATGCTGATTCCACTCAGGAGGATTCACGGACTCGCACCACTGCTGAGATGCTCGAGGATAAGGACCGTGAAAATCGGGCCTTAAGGTTAGAGCTCTTCAATACCCGTGCTGACCACTGGGCCACTTTGACTCGGTTCGCACCGGCGGTGCAAGCTGGATATTCGGATATGCGCGATCTCTATCCTGTGAGATCTGCTCTGCCAGACGTGATGGTTTGGCGTGATGTAGGAGGCATCACCCCACCTCGCGGTCCCCGCAGGCCACCGTTTGTTGGTCCAAGACCTCATCCTAGCCCCTATGGTCCACAAGCTCCGCGAGATCGTCTGTTTCCGGATGAACATGTTGAGCTCCCAGGCTATGGAGGTGACTTCTATGAGGACTACTACGGATCGGTCTGAGTTAGTGATAGTATCCCTAGTTCGCACTAGCTGTGTCGTCTGTCGTCCCGCGTGACTCGTGGGATATGACCTAGTTTGTACTCCTTCCGGAGATGTAGAAAAATAATGTATAGGAGCTTGGAATGCCTCCGATGAGATGTAATCCTTTTCTCACCGTATTAGTACTTTGTTTGGTCTTGTACTAAACCTTGTATGGTGTGTATGACGATGGAATAAAGAAGCAGTTTCTGTATCTACCATGTCATACGGATGATCATCTTGCATTCCGAGTTATTCCTTACATTATGTATTCCCATGTCGGAATTTTATCATTCTGACTAAATCATTGTCTTGTTTACCTAGGATGGTCAACACGCGCGCCAACCCTGCTTCTCAAGAGCAGGCCGAAGGCAGTGAAGCCAGGAATGAAAATCTGCCTCATCCTCCTTCACTAGCCGAGGTGATGATGGAAGCTGAGAGAAACAAGCGGGAGACAAACCGTTTGTTGGAGCGTATTGAACAGAATACAGCACACCATCAGAGGGCTAACGTGGTGTCACTCAGCGATTTTATCAAATTGCATCCACCCACGTTCCACCACTCCGTCGAGCCTCTCGACGCTGATGACTGGCTTCGCAGTATCTCTCATAAGCTGCGTTCCACGCTGGTAGCGGAGGCTGACAAGGTCACCTTTGCTGCGTATCATCTTGAAGGCCCCGCCAGTCTATGGTGGGAGAATTATGGAGCTATGCGCCCAGCGGGCCATGTCACTACTTGGGCTGAATTCAGCGAGGCTTTCCGTGAACATCACATTCCGGAGGGTCTCATGGACCGTAAACATGAAGAATTTTGCAGTTTCACCCAAGGCCGACTTTCTGTGGATGCTTATAGCAGAGAGTTTGGTAATCTCGCCCGATATGCAACTGAGGAAGTGTCTACTGACGCCAAGAAGCAAGCAAGGTTCCGTAAGGGCCTTAGTCCTGAGCTTCGCCGCGACCTCCGTCTGCATGAGTGCACTTCTTTTTCGAAACTTGTCAACAAAGCCATCAGTGCTGAAACTGGTCAGACTGACTATGATGCAACACGCAAGCATGGACGTGACCTGGGTTCCTCATCCGGTGCTGGTCCTCAGAAGCGCCGCGTGTGGGTACCCAACACCGCCCTGCCACCCAGGTTCACACCGAGGCCATCTTTCTAGGCGCCTCACCCTGTTCAACAGTCTGCACCGGCCAAGCCCTATGGGGGTCCAACCAATAATGCTCCTCCACGTACCAGTTCCGTGACTTGTTTCAAGTGTGGGGAATCTGGTCACTATATGCGTGAATGCCCCCAGACCAACCCCAATCAATCTGCTAAAGCTGTTGGCCGTGGCAAGCCGACAGGGAAGGTGTTTCATGCTAAACCGGTCACCGCTTCACGTGGCCATGTCAACTGTATCTCTGCCGAAGAAGCTCAAGAGGACCCCAACGTCGTTCTCGGTACGCTTCTTGTTAACTGCCATCCGGCATCTGTTCTTTTCGATACAGGAGCCTCTCATTCTTTTATATCTGAAAGTTATGCTCGTTTGCATAACGTTGCATTCTGTGCCTTGCCATCCACTATGGAAATCTCTACCCCTGGGTCTAGATGGCAGACCTCTAGGGTAAGTTATGGAAATGAAATCCAAGTCGACAGACTTGTTTTCCTTGCATCTTTGATAGCCCTTAAATCTTCAGATATTAATATCATTTTGGGTATGGACTGGATGTCGGCTCATCAAGCCAAAATTGATTGCTTCTCTAGGACTGTTCAACTCACCCATCCTTCGGGAAAGATAGTCAATGTCTTGACCCGAATAGCCAAGCGACAACTATATTCTCTTAACGCCAGCCCTTTGCCAGACCTTGAGGACGTTCCGGTAGTCCGTGACTTTCCGGATGTCTTTCCAGAGGAATTGCCAGGTGTTCCACCCGACAGGGATGTTGAATTCGTAATAGACCTCATCCCTGGAACCGTTCCGATTGCTAGAAGACCTTATAAGATGGCACCCCTAGAACTAGCCGAGCTTAAGAAACAACTCGATGAATCCTTGAAAAAGGGTTTCATCCGCCCTAGTTCATCTCCGTGGGCTTGCCCCGTCCTATTCGTTAAGAAGAAGGATGGTACGGACCGAATGGTTGTAGATTACCGACCTGTCAATTTGGTCACAATCAAGAACAAATATCCGCTTCCCAGGATCAACGACCTGTATGATCAGCTCGCGGGATCCTCAGTCTTTTCCAAGATGGATTTGAGGTTGGGCTACCATCAAATCAAAATCAGAAACGGGGACATTCCTAAAACGGCCTTTGTTACTCGTTATGGCCAATACGAGTACACCGTCATGTCCTTCGGTTTAACCAACGCTCCAGCCACCTTTTCTCGGTTAATGAACTCAATCTTCATGGAGTATTTGGACAAATTCGTCGTAGTTTATCTCGATGATATACTCATCTACTCCAAGAACAAGGAAGAACATGCCGAACATCTACGGCTAGTGTTGAAGAAACTTCGAGAGCATCGCCTTTATGCCAAATTTTCGAAATGTGAATTCTGGTTGTCAGAAGTGACCTATCTGGGACATGTAATATCTGGTAAAGGTATTGCTGTTAACCCTGAGCGAGTTCAAGCCGTCCTTGATTGGACTCCACCCGAATCGGTCAAGCAAGTTCGAAGCTTTCTAGGCTTAGCGAGCTATTGCCGTCGCTTTGTCGAGAACTTCTCCAAAGTTGCTAAACCTCTAACCGAACTCCTCAAGAAAGATAAGAAGTTCGAATGGACTCCACAATGTGAGCACAGCTTTCAGAAACTGAAAAGGCGCCTGACCTCTGCTCCTGTGCTGGTACCGCCAGACTTCTCCAAGGACTTTGTTATCTACTGCGACGCCTCGCGACAAGGACTAGGTTGCATTCTCATGCAAGATCGACACGTAATTGCTTACGCCTCACGGCAATTGCACCCACATGAGGAGAATTATCCTACTCATGATCTAGAGCTTGCAGCCGTAGTCTATGCACTTAAGACCTGGCGACATTACCTCCTCGGTAATCGTTGCGAGATATTCACCGATCACCAAAGTCTGAAGTACATCTTCACCCAACCGGATCTGAATCTCAGGCAAAGACGTTGGGTTGAATTGATCACTGACTTCGACTTAGGAATAACCTACACCCCAGGGAAAGCCAACGTCATGGCTGATGCGTTAAGTCGTAAATCTTATTGTAACAATCTGATGTTACAACAAAGTCAACCGCTTCTCCATGAGGAATTTCGGAAGCTTAACCTTCACATTGTACCTCAAGGTTTTCTTTCCACCTTGGTAGCAAAACCTACTCTTACGGATCAGATCATCGCGGCCCAAAAGCGAGATAAGGGAATATCCAAAATCAAAGAGAACATTGCTAGCGGAGGTGCTAGTTGTTTCTCCACAAATGATCATGGTGTTGTGTACTTTGAGAACCGTCTAGTGGTTCCCAAGAACCAGCATCTACGGCAGTTGATCCTTAAGGAGGCTCATGAATCTCCTCTCACTATTCATCCCGGTAGTACTAAGATGTATCAGGACCTACGCCAGAGGTTCTGGTGGACTAGGTTGAAGAGAGAAATTGCTCAGTATATTGCAAATTGCGACGTCTGTCGTCGTGTAAAAGCAGAGCATCAACGGCCTGCTGGCACCCTTCAACCCTTAGCTATTCCTGAATGGAAATGGGATAAAATTGGTATGGATTTCATTACCGGTTTTCCCAGGACCAAAAGGGGGAATAATGCTATTTTCGTCGTGGTCGATCGTCTTTCCAAAGTAGCTCATTTCTTACCTGTTCGTGAGAGTATAACCGCTAGTCAGCTGGCAGATTTGTACATCTCCCGAATAGTGTCCCTCCATGGTGTCCCTTTGGAAATCAATTCGGATCGAGGAAGTCTTTTCACCTCTCGATTTTGGGAAAGTTTCCAAAATGCTATGGGAACTCGTCTTTCTTTTAGCACCGCTTTCCACCCTCAGTCAAGTGGTCAAGTGGAACGCGTCAACCAAATTCTAGAAGACATGCTTCGAGCCTCTGTTATCTCGTTCGGAATGGACTGGGAGAAGTGCCTGCCATTTGCCGAATTCGCTTACAACAACAGCTATCAATATAGCTTGGGTAAGGCCCCTTTTGAAGTTCTCTATGGACGACGATGTCGAACACCCCTTAACTGGTCAGAGACCGGGGAAAGACAATTCTTTGGCCCGGATATGATTCAGGAAGCAGAAGAACAAGTTCGTATCGTTCGTGAAAAGTTGAAAACAGCCCAATCCCGTCAAAAGAGTCAATATGACCGAAAGCATAAGGCTATGACTTTCGAGGTTGACGAGAAGGCTTATCTTCGGGTCACCCCTCTGAAGGGAACCCATCGTTTCGGTATCAAAGGCAAATTGGCTCCTCGTTACATTGGACCTTTTCGCATTCTTGCCAAACGAGGAGAAGTTGCCTACCAATTGGAACTACCTCCGCACCTCTCCAGAGTTCACGATGTCTTCCACGTTTCTCAACTCAGGCGTTGCTTCTCGGATCCTATCCGTGAAGTGGACCACGAAACGCTTGATCTCCAAGATAATCTTACATATCGAGAGTACCCCATTCGTATCCTCGATCAAGCCGAACGTACCACGCGACGTCATAACATCAAGTTTCTCAAAGTTCAATGGTCGCACCATTCCAAGGATGAAGCAACTTGGGAAAGGGAAGATCGTCTTCGACTCGAGTATCCCGCCTTCTTCTCGGAGGAACCCAAATCTCGGGACGAGATTCTTTTGAGTGGGGGTGAGTTGTCACACCCTAGCTAGTCATGCATTAGAGTGTTGCATCATGTTTACTCATTCATCAGAAACTTGAAATGGGGATGACAGAACCCCCCAGTCCCCTCTGAAACCAACTAGGGTTTACTAAAATAATTTTCAATGAACCTGAAATGCCCTTCTAAAATTCCCATCATTTTTGTCTTGGTTCAGAACCTCTGCAAAAGTGGTGCACATTTTCCTAGGCCATCCTAGGGTTCTTGAATTAAATCATAACTATTTGAATTTGGGCATTTAAAATTATATAAAATATTTAAATGCTCAAATATCTCCAAACTAAAATTTTTCATGTTGGAAATAATCCAACTATGGGCCAGAAATAGTTTGGTGATTTTTGAAGTGGCCTAGGTATTTTATTAAATTCAACAAAGTTGCAGATATATTAAATAAAAAACAGAAATAGAAAAAAAAGGGGAAGACTTACCTGTGCGGCCCAGCCAGCCGGCCGGCCCAGCCAGCAACCGACCCAGCCCAGCACTGTAGCTCCCCGTCGTCTTCCTCCCCACGCCCCGAAGCTGCTGCGTGCTCGCGCGCGCGGCCGCGCGGCCACCTCCTGCTTGCCGACGCCCTCCTGGCCGCGTGGACGACGCCCGCAGCCCGTCCCGATCCCCCCTGCTCTCTCTCACTCTCCCTGGCTCTCTCCTTCCTCTCTCTCGCTCTCTCTCTCGCTCGGCCGAACACGACCGTCGCCGCCGTTCGCCATAGCCACCGCCTCCGACCACCCCTCGCTCCCCCGATTAGCTCAGAAGCTCCGCCACAACTCCCTCTTCCTCCCCACCGCTCCACGGGTCCCCGGAAGCCCTGCATCGCCGCCACGTCGCCGTTCCCCTCTTCGGACTCCGACCACCGTCGCCGTCAAATTCGTCGTCTCCGGCGCGTCCCCGAGCCCGCTTCGACGCCCACTGCAACCGCGGTGAGCCCCCGGAGCGTTTCCCCCTTCTTCCCTGGTCTCTCCCGACCTCTAGGCCCTAGCTCCACCTCGACCGAGAGCTCCACGCCGCCGGCGATGTCGCCGTCGTGGCCACGGTCGCCGTAGCGCCCAACCGAGCTCGCCATCGTGCTCCACGCATCACCAGGAGCACGTAAAACGCACCAACGCCTCCCCAAACCCCCTGCAACACTGATCCCGACCGCACCCGAACTCCGGCCACCGCAGCCGAGCTCGCCGCCGTCAACTCCGGCCACCCCGAGCCCAACCACCACCACCAATAGACGCGGCTCAGCCTCAGCAACACGTAGATGCCTTCCGCCGTCCATTTGGTCGCCGGAATGGCAAAAAGCACTCTCGCCGCCGTCTCGGATCTCGCCGGCGTCATGTCGCCGGTGGGGTTTGACTTGACCGACCTGGGGTTTGACCCCCCAGGGTCACTGACGCGTGGGCCCTGTCGGCCAGATGGTTAGGTTAGCGCTAACTACTGTTAGTCAACCCCCCTGACACTGACAGTGGGCCCCAGCGCCACTAATTAGTAATTAGGATTAATTTAAATCTGTTTAACCCCCCTGTCACTGACGTGTGGCCCCCACACGTCAGGTTTGACTTCAACCAGCCACAGTTGACCACTGACGTCATGCTGACGTCATGCTGACGCAGTAATTATATTTCTGGATTTAAATTAAATCAGGAAATTCCAGAATATTATTTAAACTTCAAAAATTCATAACTTTTATTCTGTAACTCCAAATTGGACAAATTATATATGAAAAATGATCAGAAAAATCCAATCTATCCATCTGTACTATTTTCATGCATGATCAAACAAGTTAAATTTATGTTTTAATCAGAACAAGGAAAAGCACTTTAAAAGGCCATATTTGAATTTGGAATTTGAATCTTTGATTCAAATTTGATTCAAACCCATCTGGTTTTAGTTGCATTAGCCCAACACACTAATATTGCCATGTTCCATGCATGCATCATATTGTTGCATATTGTTGGTGATGGTTGTGTATCGGTGTGCTTTGCGACAAGATCTGTTCCCGAGGAGTACCGTGATTACCCTAACGAAGAACCGTATCCGTGCAACGAACCATCAGGCAAGCAACCAACCATTTGATCATATCGATACAATCCCATGTTCTCGCTCCTGCTCCCTTTTACTGCATTAAGACAACGCGATTCAAACTGCTGTGTGCTACGGTAGTTGAACCCATTTCCTCTGCATGACCTGTCATTGCCACAGTAACTAGATGAAACCCACTAGCATGTGTAGGAGTTGATTGAGCCATATGTATGTGTTGTTCCTACCTTGCTATGCCTGCTATGCTTAGAGTCGTGTCAGGTCTGGTTCATCTGGGTGATGGGCTAGAGTGAAATGATTATGTCGGTAATGAGAGTGGTGTGGTGAACACGATTTGGTAAAGGTATCGATGAGAGGCCATGTAGGAGTACATGGTGGGTTGTTTCATTGAAGCCGACCTTAAGCACTGAGATCTGTATGTGTGATTTAAGAATCAGCTACTACCATACATTGGGCCCTGAAATATGACCCCGCTCGACTTCTTATTCACCCTAGCTCTCTGTCCAGGAGTTGCAAGTAGTTTCTGGTGTTTGTAGCCTACTGGAGGCCGTGGACAGCGCTGATCGTAGGGGTGGGCTGTGATGCGGTAGGTACGTGGCCGGGTGTACCGAATACCCGTTAGGTATCTCGGGAACCCTGTTCACATCGTTCGGGGCCGTATGGGAAACCTCGGCCGGACTCCCTGCGGATGGAACCTGAATAGGCGATAAACCTGGACTAGAGGCTTAAGTGTTTAGGTAGGTCGTGGTCTACACCCACGTCGGCTTTCGCTTGAAGTCTGCCGAGCACATGTCGTGTGCAGACGCTAAGTGGTGGAAACATGTATGAAGAAGTACACCCCTGCAGGGTTATCATGATCTATTCGAATAGCCGCGTCCGCGGTAAAGGACTACTTGGTTGCCTATACAGTTCATAGACAAGTAAATGGAAACTACTGAAAGCCTCAAGATAAGTGTGAGTGCCGAGGATGGCTCTTCCGTAGGAAGACGGAGGTGGATCCTCGGTAGTGTATTGAAGTGGTGAGTAGTGGACTCGTGTGCGCAAAACATTTCAAGTTGGTGTATCGTAGGATAGTCTAGCCAAGAGTCAAAGCTAGCTTGCTGCAATAACTCCACCAACCCTTCTTGATACTATGCATGTATGTAGGATCTGATGTAAGTCTTGCTGAGTACCTTTGTACTCATGTTGCTATAATCTACTTGTGTCATAGAGTCATGTTGTGATGCTTCGTTGTATTTGCACATATCGAGCATATTGTGTGTATGATTGAAATGCTTGGTATGTGTGGGATCTAACTATCTAGTTGTTTATCTTTAGTAGCCTCTCTTACCGGGAAATGTCTCCTAGTGTTACCGCTGAGCCATGGTAGCTTGCTACTGCTCTGGAACACTTAGGCTGGCCGGCATGTGTCCTTCTTCGTTCCTGTGTCTGTCCCTTCGGGGAAATGTCACGCTTTGAGTACCGGAGTCCTGTTAGCCCGCTACAGCCCGGTTTACCGGAGTCCTGCTAGCCCAGTGCTACAGCCCGGACCCACTTGCTGATGACCGACACGTTCGAAGCTGGGTCATGGATGCCTGTCCCTGTAAGTCTGTGCCACTTTGGGTTTACGACTAGTCATGTCAGCCCGGGCTCTTTATCATATGGATGCTAGCGACACTATCATATACGTGAGCCAAAAGGCGCAAACGGTCCCGGGCAAAGGTAAGGTGACACCCGTGGGAACACCGTGCGTGAGGCCGCAAAGTGATATGAAGTGTTACCGGCTAGATCGATGTGACATCGAGTCGGGGTCCTGACAGCGTTGGTATCAGAGCCGGACTGCCTGTAGGTTCTCCAAGCCAAACTGGTCGATGTTGAGTCTAGAAATTCTTTAGTTATATGTAGGGGAATTGTTTGTGGGATGGAACGTAAGGCTCTTTTTACTCCTTATACCTTATGACTTTCTGATCTGAGTCAGTCCATTCTTCCACCGGGGGTTAAGGAATTAGGATCTGTTCTCTCTATCAGGATCACGAGTTATTAATCAGTAGTACCTTATAAGTTTGATGGTTACAAGCCTAGTTCAGTTCTACTACCACCTTATGTTGCCAGAATGGTTCAGAACTTTGATATGATGATGTTGAGTGTGTACGAAATCCTTTGTCAAATGTCTCAAATCCTTCTTGAGCATTTACAGTTGTTATGCTGCCAAAATTTTGCTAGAAGTCCTAATGCCTTTGCATTATGATTGTGCTTTCAGATGGCCACTCGCGACCTCAATCAAGTGGTTCGCCTGACTCGATGCCTAGATGTACCCGGCCATACTGCTAAGTTGGTCAGGGTAATGACTGAGGCTGGATACCGCTGGTATCCTGAGTACACGGTCGAAGAGCAATTCCGGGACTTCAATCAAAGCCAGTATCTCTGCACTGTCAGGATATTTCCATCTTATCCTGGATCCACCGAGCCTCTTCACTGTTCCTATGGACTCGGGGTTACTATTGAGATGGCTGTGCAGGACGCCGCCTACTCTATGATGACCATTATGCGAGTCAGATCTGGTTTATTTCGGGACTCTGATTTCCGGTATATGCCAGGATCACTTCCGGGAGCACAAGGGTATCTCCAGGCTATCTATGCTGATTCCACTCAGGAGGATTCACGGACTCGCACCACTGCTGAGATGCTCGAGGATAAGGACCGTGAAAATCGGGCCTTAAGGTTAGAGCTCTTCAATACCCGTGCTGACCACTGGGCCACTTTGACTCGGTTCGCACCGGCGGTGCAAGCTGGATATTCGGATATGCGCGATCTCTATCCTGTGAGATCTGCTCTGCCAGACGTGATGGTTTGGCGTGATGTAGGAGGCATCACCCCACCTCGCGGTCCCCGCAGGCCACCGTTTGTTGGTCCAAGACCTCATCCTAGCCCCTATGGTCCACAAGCTCCGCGAGATCGTCTGTTTCCGGATGAACATGTTGAGCTCCCAGGCTATGGAGGTGACTTCTATGAGGACTACTACGGATCGGTCTGAGTTAGTGATAGTATCCCTAGTTCGCACTAGCTGTGTCGTCTGTCGTCCCGCGTGACTCGTGGGATATGACCTAGTTTGTACTCCTTCCGGAGATGTAGAAAAATAATGTATAGGAGCTTGGAATGCCTCCGATGAGATGTAATCCTTTTCTCACCGTATTAGTACTTTGTTTGGTCTTGTACTAAACCTTGTATGGTGTGTATGACGATGGAATAAAGAAGCAGTTTCTGTATCTACCATGTCATACGGATGATCATCTTGCATTCCGAGTTATTCCTTACATTATGTATTCCCATGTCGGAATTTTATCATTCTGACTAAATCATTGTCTTGTTTACCTAGGATGGTCAACACGCGCGCCAACCCTGCTTCTCAAGAGCAGGCCGAAGGCAGTGAAGCCAGGAATGAAAATCTGCCTCATCCTCCTTCACTAGCCGAGGTGATGATGGAAGCTGAGAGAAACAAGCGGGAGACAAACCGTTTGTTGGAGCGTATTGAACAGAATACAGCACACCATCAGAGGGCTAACGTGGTGTCACTTAGTGATTTTATCAAATTGCATCCACCCACGTTCCACCACTCCGTCGAGCCTCTCGACGCTGATGACTGGCTTCGCAGTATCTCTCATAAGCTGCGTTCCGCGCTGGTAGCGGAGGCTGACAAGGTCACCTTTGCTGCATATCATCTTGAAGGCCCCGCCAGTCTATGGTGGGAGAATTATGGAGCTATGCACCCGGCGGGCCATGTCACAACTTGGGCTGAATTCAGCGAGGCTTTCCGTGAACATCACATTCCGGAGGGTCTCATGGACCGTAAACGTGAAGAATTTTGCAGTTTCACCCAAGGCCGACTTTCTGTGGATGCTTATAGCAGAGAGTTTGGTAATCTCGCCCGATATGCAACTGAGGAAGTGTCTACGGACGCCAAGAAGCAAGCAAGGTTCCGTAAGGGCCTTAGTCCTGAGCTTCGCCGCGACCTCCGTCTGCATGAGTGCACATCTTTTTCGAAACTTGTCAACAAAGCCATCAGTGCTGAAACTGGTCAGACTGATTATGACGCAACACGCAAGCATGGACGTGACATGGGTTCCTCATCCGGTGCTGGTCCTCAGAAGCGCCGCGTGTGGGTACCCAACACCGCCCTGCCACCCAGGTTCACACCGAGGCCATCTTTCCAGGCGCCTCGCCCTGTTCAACAGTCTGCACCGGCCAAGCCCTATGGGGGTCCAACCAATAATGCTCCTCCACGTACCAGTTCCGTGACTTGTTTCAAATGTGGGGAATCTGGTCATTATATGCGTGAGTGTCCCCAGACCAACCCCAATCAATCTGCTAAAGCTGTTGGCCGTGGCAAGCCGACAGGGAAGGTGTTTCATGCTAAACCGGTCACCGCTTCACGTGGCCATGTCAACTGTATCTCTGCCGAAGAAGCTCAAGAGGACCCCAACGTCGTTCTCGGTACGCTTCTTGTTAACTGCCATCCGGCATCTGTTCTTTTCGATACAGGAGCCTCTCATTCTTTTATATCTGAAAGTTATGCTCGTTTGCATAACGTTGCATTCTGTGCCTTGCCATCTGCTATGGAAATCTCTACCCCTGGGTCTAGATGGCAGACCTCTAGGGTAAGTTATGGAAATGAAATCCAAGTCGACAGACTTGTTTTCCTTGCATCTTTGATAGCCCTTAAATCTTCAGATATTAATATCATTTTGGGTATGGACTGGATGTCAGCTCATCAAGCCAAAATTGATTGCTTCTCTAGGACTGTTCAACTCACCCATCCTTCGGGAAAGATAGTCAATGTCTTGACCCGAATAGCCAAGCGACAACTATATTCTCTTAACGCCAGCCCTTTGCCAGACCTTGAGGACGTTCCGGTAGTCCGTGACTTCCCGGATGTCTTTCCAGAGGAATTGCCAGGTGTTCCACCTGACAGGGATGTTGAATTCGTAATAGACCTCATCCCCGGAACCGTTCCGATTGCTAGAAGACCTTATAAGATGGCACCCCTAGAACTAGCCGAGCTTAAGAAACAACTCGATGAATCCTTGAAAAAGGGTTTCATCCGCCCTAGTTCATCTCCGTGGGCTTGCCCCGTCCTATTCGTTAAGAAGAAGGATGGTACGGACCGAATGGTTGTAGATTACCGACCTGTCAATTTGGTCACAATCAAGAACAAATATCCGCTTCCCAGGATCAACGACCTGTATGATCAGCTCGCGGGATCCTCAGTCTTTTCCAAGATGGATTTGAGGTTGGGCTACCATCAAATCAAAATCAGAAACGGGGACATTCCTAAAACGGCCTTTGTTACTCGTTATGGCCAATACGAGTACACCGTCATGTCCTTCGGTTTAACCAACGCTCCAGCCACCTTTTCTCGGTTAATGAACTCAATCTTCATGGAGTATTTGGACAAATTCGTCGTAGTTTATCTCGATGATATACTCATCTACTCCAAGAACAAGGAAGAACATGCCGAACATCTACGGCTAGTGTTGAAGAAACTTCGAGAGCATCGCCTTTATGCCAAATTTTCGAAATGTGAATTCTGGTTGTCAGAAGTGACCTATCTGGGTCATGTAATATCTGGTAAAGGTATTGCTGTTAACCCTGAGCGAGTTCAAGCCGTCCTTGATTGGACTCCACCCGAATCGGTCAAGCAAGTTCGAAGCTTTCTAGGCTTAGCGAGCTATTGCCGTCGCTTTGTCGAGAACTTCTCCAAATTTGCTAAACCTCTAACCGAACTCCTCAAGAAAGATAAGAAGTTCGAATGGACTCCACAATGTGAGCACAGCTTTCAGAAACTGAAAAGGCGCCTGACCTCTGCTCCTGTGCTGGTACCGCCAGACTTCTCCAAGGACTTTGTTATCTACTGCGACGCCTCGCGACAAGGACTAGGTTGCATTCTCATGCAAGATCGACACGTAATTGCTTACGCCTCACGGCAATTGCACCCACATGAGGAGAATTATCCTACTCATGATCTAGAGCTTGCAGCCGTAGTCTATGCACTTAAGACCTGGCGACATTACCTCCTCGGTAATCGTTGCGAGATATTCACCGATCACCAAAGTCTGAAGTACATCTTCACCCAACCGGATCTGAATCTCAGGCAAAGACGTTGGGTTGAATTGATTACTGACTTCGACTTAGGAATAACCTACACCCCAGGGAAAGCCAACGTCATGGCTGATGCGTTAAGTCGTAAATCTTATTGTAACAATCTGATGTTACAACAAAGTCAACCGCTTCTCCATGAGGAATTTCGGAAGCTTAACCTTCACATTGTACCTCAAGGTTTTCTTTCCACCTTGGTAGCAAAACCTACTCTTACGGATCAGATCATCGCGGCCCAAAAGCGAGATAAGGGAATATCCAAAATCAAAGAGAACATTGCTAGCGGAGGTGCTAGTTGTTTCTCCACAAATGATCATGGTGTTGTGTACTTTGAGAACCGTCTAGTGGTTCCCAAGAACCAGCATCTACGGCAGTTGATCCTTAAGGAGGCTCATGAATCTCCTCTCACTATTCATCCCGGTAGTACTAAGATGTATCAGGACCTACGCCAGAGGTTCTGGTGGACTAGGTTGAAGAGAGAAATTGCTCAGTATATTGCAAATTGCGACGTCTGTCGTCGTGTAAAAGCAGAGCATCAACGGCCTGCTGGCACCCTTCAACCCTTAGCTATTCCTGAATGGAAATGGGATAAAATTGGTATGGATTTCATTACCGGTTTTCCCAGGACCAAAAGGGGGAATAATGCTATTTTCGTCGTGGTCGATCGTCTTTCCAAAGTAGCTCATTTCTTACCTGTTCGTGAGAGTATAACCGCTAGTCAGCTGGCAGATTTGTACATCTCCCGAATAGTGTCCCTCCATGGTGTCCCTTTGGAAATCAATTCGGATCGAGGAAGTCTTTTCACCTCTCGATTTTGGGAAAGTTTCCAAAATGCTATGGGAACTCGTCTTTCTTTTAGCACCGCTTTCCACCCTCAGTCAAGTGGTCAAGTGGAACGCGTCAACCAAATTCTAGAAGACATGCTTCGAGCCTCTGTTATCTCGTTCGGAATGGACTGGGAGAAGTGCCTGCCATTTGCCGAATTCGCTTACAACAACAGCTATCAAT